>NC_068359.1:37439497-37701997 GCF_020536995.1 Dreissena polymorpha | reverse complement strand
CATATGAAATGCACAAATAATGTAAATATGTTCAGTTTTGACATGTCTTGAAATCACGCTGTTATTGTCATATTTTGACATTCATAGCGCATCGGTTCCACGGTTCTACTTAAAATTCTTTTTTCAACAACTCTCACTTTGGATCAGTATAATAATAAGTTCTTGAAAAGCTCAAACAGCATATATATTTTCTTCCAAAGGTTTTGATGTGTTGTTATCAGTGTGTCATATATCTATATTGACTTTTTTGCAAAATATCATGGGTGAGCAAAACATACACATAACATAAACTCTTAATGTAAAACTATTTAGTTATTAAGATGTCTTTTGGCATCACGATGCTTCCCTTAAGGCTCAGTTTTAATGCATAGTGAAGTGCCAATTGTTCTATTAACACTAATATTAGAGCTTCGTATTCTCGATAACAATTAACATGAAAGCATGGCAAATGCGGCTTTTACCTGACTCGTTCTGGCGATTATACGCATCTGTATGGGGGTAGTTTGGGAGGTTTGGTGAGAAACCATTTCTACCATTAGAACTTCTGTTTAGTCCTGTAACCGTGTATGAATCGATTGGTATGTTTCCTTGTGCAGCCCTGGATACCGGAGTACAGCTGTGGGCATGTAGGCGCGATACGTCAAAATACAAGTCGTATATTTCCAAAATATGTTGGACAGCACCACAGAAAATGCATTTTACAATCGTGTCTGTACCGGTGTAATACATTCCTGAAGCGGCTAAACGAATCAAGCTCAGATTTAGACTTGTTTCAATGTACTGGAACGTTGTTAAGCGATGACGTTCGTCGCGCAAGTCATATGTAAACTCTGGAGAATACGAATATGGCGCGATGGGTATTGCCCAAACTATTTCATGTCGAAAAAACAATGGCATGTCAGAAGCAGTCTCTACCACTGTTCCAATCACTATTGCGTGTAATGAACTTTTCTTTTTTTTCAACATTTCTGTTATCAAATAATGCATTAACATCAGAAAGCATGTTAGATCAAACATTATTTTGTCCATGATGGTTTCTCGTTAATAAACCGGATGTTATGTTTTTTGTGATCGCGCATGCGCTTATGTCGTTTCATTTTTTCCGCTGAAGCTATAAATAGAATCACGGGATCCCTAGAATCACTAATTTTAATATACAAAAATGGCTGACTCCAAACGCCTTTCCGGTCTAACAAAGTCCATCTCATATGCCCTGTTAGAGCTAAAAATAAATTAACTGGTTCAAATTATATCGCTTTTAATTTTCCAGGTGAGCTTTCCGGCCTAGTTTACACTATTTTTATGTAATACCAGTGAAAAATACATACAGTAACCATTTCTCATTTCTTAAAAGCTTGTAATTAAATATTGTTCTAGTTTTGTGTACAAGCCAGTATTTTACGTTTGTGGTATTTCTCCCGTACAACCCTCTGCCAGTAAAGTTTAGTTTCTCACCCATTTTAGCTTGACAATATGTAAACTAAACAACAACATATTACATCATAAAAACCAAAAGTCGATATCTTTAAAACGATAAACACTGCTTAAACATGTGCAGGCGTAAGTATCCATCCGATAAAGTTAAACCTGAACCGTTTACAGCGTATCCTTTATTCAAGTATTCATTACTACACTATCAAGTACTATACTGAAGGTCTCGTTTCGGCGTTAGCGATAACCAAGAGTAAACTCAGGTTTAGAAGAGAGGAAGTATATTGAATGCAGTGAGTAACTCAAAATGCTCTGCCTAGATCGGTAACCCATCGTTTCACAGAACGAATAAACCCACCGTCTGCATATCATAGAAAGAAAGAGATTTCTACTTAAATTCCGTTAACACAGTTATGTTGCCATTTTCGTTATTCAGCAATTCAGATAACTCGTTGACAAATAGCGTAAATTTATTTACTGAAAGATGCTAACAATTAAAGGGATAACCCATACTGTAGAGGTTGAAATTCTGAATTAATTGCAATCGCGATTCAATAATAAATGTTTGTACACATTTATTTATAGTTTATATAAGAATTTGTTACCGATTAGTAGTGACCCCTTTTTTATTTAATTATAAGATGGATTAAAGAAGGTTAGCTTACAAATGCACGCCTTGATAGACAAGGGTATCCTTTTGCTTTTACAATATTTTCTATGTCGATGAGTCTTCGTTTGTTTCCAGTTCCTATGTCTAATAGAATTGAACACCCAATTTGTCTACAATACCTAATAAGAAGCACTTAGACATCTGTATCGGGTGATCTCACAATTATGGTTTCGGTGTCAGGTTTAAATTCTTTGTTATGCATGGAGTACAAAATAATCATTGTATTTGCTTTCTCATGCGACGAAAACAGACATTCCTCTAAAACTACCTCAGTTATCAGTCCGTCATAGCTTGAAAGTAGAAAATATCGTTCACCAAGAACAAAATAGATTTGGCGATCCTAATATTGTTCTGCATATTTGTCAGTGCTCCATGGTTCTAAAAGTAAATTACAAGCTGTGTTTTGTTAAAATCGTGTGAAAGAAAACATGTCCACTCCCTGGGCGTTTTTATTTTTGCACCTGAAAATAAAAATGATGGTGATGATTTGACTGCAGTTTCATGGTAGATATCTGTTACAAAATCAAGACCACACGTTGGGAGGTGACCAAAAAACCATGTGTAGTACTGCGTTGCCATCAAGGATACTGGTAACATCATCATTTGGTGTTGGTTCAAGAAGACTCCATATAATGTAAAAGCTTTGCTTTATCCGTTTCCGTTTTTACAGGCATTCCATCAGCTGTTTCCAAAATCCAATGTACTGGAGACAGAGGATAAGAAAGTATCCGTTCAAGATCAATATCATTCTGTATTGAAAGAAGGATCAATTGTGTCAATATGTTGCGTTCAGCCTTAACTTGTGCCAGTTTGTTACTAGAACTTCTAATTGTCTAATTCACTTCGGATCTAGCAAATGTCTTAAGTTTGTTTCGCTTGACCATGTAACAATACATTCGTTTCAATGAGACAACCAGTGATAAAGGCTTCCAAAGCACAACCAATATCTACTGCCTTAAGAATGTTGGCAGCTGCTTTAGGTTCAGCAGGAACACCATATGATAAACAAAATAACTCATCCATTCCATCCTCCACAATATCATGGGTTTGGAAAATGTTTCGACAGCGTATCTTTGAGTTAATAGGTTTTATATTTTTAATTGTATCAAGAAGGGTGGTATTTGAGAATGTAGCTAAGTTATCTTTCCTTTATCATTGTGAGCCGGTCCACATTATGTCCTAGTACAATATGCTTTTCAGCATAATAACATATGTACTTGAAAGCTTCAGTGTGAACTGATTCGTTAATGCTTGCTTCTGAGCCTTCGTGACTTGCATGGCGAGTCCACTCTCTTGTATAATTTCTTCTGCAATCATTATGGTACATTGCTTCACGGGAAATAACGTTTTGATCCTGAACTTTACAAAGCGTCCTTTTATCAAACTTTTGAATCGCTGTTAGCTTAATTGATTCTTCAGCACAATTTTTAATACTAAATGTTGCTTGCAGCCCTTAACTTTGATAATAATTTTGTCACAAAGAATGCAACTATCGACTGAAAACAGAACAGAGCTACTGGTAGCATCTAAGGATATACGCCTGTACTTTGATATAGAGGAATGATTGTCATCATCATCAGGTAATGAATGTACCCGCTTTGGAACATGACTTGCATTGGTGAACAACTGGTAACTTCACCTGTGAATTTCATCTTTTCACAGATTTTGGCATGTATTGAAGTTTGTCAATAAGTGCTTTATATTGATGAATTTAAACGTTGGATCTCAAAAGCTCCTGTAAAAAAACAAGGATAAAACAATAAGATAATAAAAATAGTAACCCTCAACTGGGCTAGAACCACTGACCCCTGGAGTAAATGTCTATCGCTTAGACCACTCGGCTATGCTCATACACCGAGTGGTGTACTTTATATTTTATATAAGCAATCCTCGGAGTATCACAAAATATAACGACAACAATAGAACTCGCCAAATTATTGAATCGTTTAGCATGGCAACGCTTTATAATTTTCAGGTTTTTATATCGTCAAAATATTCATTTAATGGAAATTATAGAGCATGGTAAATTCTCATTACTGTTTCCTCACAAATATCAAAAATACAGCAAAAATTCGTATATCTGAAACATTCTTTTTTAATTTTTTCAATTTTCCAAAACGTGAAAAGGCCCCTTTAACATTATTAAACGAGTTCAATATTTGCTGGTTAATAGAAACGAGAATGTTAGATTGCATTGCACTTAACAATCGTTCAATATAAAATATGCTCTATTTGACACTTGTATACTTCATACACTCCTGGTAGACAGAAACTGATATTAACAGCCCATGATTTCGTTTGTCTGGTTTTATAACTTACAGTGTAATGCCTCGGTCACACTGTCTAGAATCAGAGCTACGAATGAGCTACAATTCAATCGACTGCGAATGACTACGATATTGTCAAAATTCGTAGGCCGCTACGATATCAGTACGGAGCACAACGATGTGAGTACGGATTTCGACAAATCTACATTTAAATGTTGGAAAACGAACAAGGAAATGTACGGACTGCTACTGATCGACGCGATTTAGTACGGAGCGCCACGAATCGCTACGATCAAACTACGAATCTGCTACGGTCTGGTACAATAAAGTACGATGCTATGCGAATTAGTACGATCTAGCTACGGATCCGCTACGGTCTAGTACGGGTAAGTACGAACTAGAACGGTCCGCTACGAAGCAGATGGAATTGCGACGGACTGGTACGGACAGGTAGGAACGAATCAAGATTGAACATTGCGCCCACAGCCTCTTGTATTGTCATACACAAAATGACTCCCAAAAAGAGAACATGCAAGCGGTAGCAACAGCGCGTAACAGAAATAATGGAATCAGCCGTGTCTGGGGAAGAGTCTACCTCCTCCATCCAAAACCAAGAGCCGGGAGGAACAAACAAAACTCAAAAGAATAGCAAGCGTCAACATCAGTAGCCATGGCATTTAACAAATGAGCAACAAGACGACATTCTGACTTGGTTCCAGGTAATATTCATTATTGGTACAGTTTATTTGGTCCTCTTAATGAAGTTTTGTCATGCATTTAGTCGTTTTTCTTACAGATTGCAGATATTCATGTTATTTTGTTTTGTCGGAATATCCTCCTTGCGATCCAATATTTACTCATATGAATTCGTAATCGGCGCCCACCAGGGCCATCAGCACAACAGAATGATAACCTTCATAGTTATAGTATACTGAGCCACAGTTCGTGGGACATCGTATGGCTACATGCTTTCCATCTAGAGCTCCAATGGCATGTGGAATTTGCCATTTAGCCGCGAACTGATCGGGTTTGGCCTTCCACTCCTCAGGCTCAGTAGGAGTCTGGATAACATCCCATCCACAGCGTATGCTGAAACTATGGCCTCACAAACGTCCCGTACAATACTAAATATCGTACTGTGTGCACCACGAAACCCATACATCAATGTACGGTAACTGTCCCATGTGGCCTAGAACCTTAAGGTAATTGCCAACTTCAAATCTGGATTGATGAACTGTCTGAACCAGGTGTGGTTCTTCGTGATCCTGGGACCAACGACGTGTAATAGCTCATGGAACATATCAGACCCGATTCTGGTGAAGTTTCTTAAAGCCGCCGGATCTTCAGCCATCAGTTCGGCCATCAAAGTCTCGTATTGGCCGAGGGCGGGTCGTCTTAAAAGCCAGTCTCTTATCCACCACCTCCGTTTTCTTCTCTGAACTGATAAAGTATGAAATTATTTATGTACAAATATAGTTTATGCTTAGGAAAGTATGATTAATTGTGTATTTCATTATGTCGGCTATTAATTTAACAATTATTAAATCACGTAAAAGTAAGAGCAAGATTCAAAAGGCATATGAGGCAGAAACTTACCTGCAAATAAAAAATGTATTACTAGTAAGTTCAAATTCTAATATTTTCAAAATACGTAACCAGCTATATTAGTTAAACGATATTGAATCATTATTACCTCTGTGCATATCGTCAAGCAGCTCGACTACGGCCTCTGCATTTTGTGACATATCAATATCGTGTAATAAGCGTTCTTTAGATCTCCACCAAAGACACCAAGTACTGGTTCTAGGCCCAGGAAACGGACTCGAGAGCGTTTTGTTACTAATATCGTATGACAAATGTATCGCAAACGCAATTTACCTGCGGTTCATGATTGTGAACTCAACAAATGCAAGAACGGTTGCTTTAAGTTAAATGATGTATTTCAGTAGCAATTTATTATAGTGGACCGTACATGTCCGTACTGTTTCGTGCTGAAATGTAGTACATCTTACAAGATCGTGCAAATTCCTGCCAAACCGTAGTACAACGTACTAGAACCGTGGCTTTCCGTATTATAACCGCGGAATAATCGTAGCTAATACGTAGCGTAACCGTATCGCTACGTAGTTCTTCGTATCAATCCGTAGAAGTCCTTGAAAATCTTTGTGTATTAACCAAATATACTTTTTTTTCTACAACTAATTTTTTAACACCCTAGTTTCGAATATGGATATTTGACTGAATGTTCATATCAGTCGAACTAGAATCTTTTAACACATTGAAAATCTTTTACGCACGTCGAAGTGTTCAATTAACTGTTTTATTATGTTTTACATATCCGTAGACATTTAGTCCTAGATTTCATATGAACTAGTTATATCACGTAAGTTTACAGCCTAGACCTTTCAATATTGTAGAACAAGTATAGAACATGTTACACAGCTGTTTTACAGTTGATTTATTGAAGTTTCGGTAACAGTCATATCCGTTGTCAAGATGTATCAGGGATGATTTTGGAACTGCTGCGACGGACCAAGTGTTTACTTAAGAATACACAGTTTGATCATAGAAACTGGTCTAGATTTAAAAAAATCAAATAAATAATTCATAACCTTCGGTGAACGTTTCAAACAACAAACACAATAACAAGCATGGTATATTGCAACATAGCAACGCATCAGCTGAGAGTAGTAAAATAAAGATTCCATTTAAAATGTGCTAAACGTATTTATAAACAATGTTAGAATCGTAATGTTACTTTATCAGTTATAATCAGATTATATTCCTTTATTTTTTTGTTCGAATGCGTTACAATTATAGCTTGACTTAGTGTGCTAATGGTTCAGTTCCAAAGCAATAGAACTCCAAATCGGTGTTTAATAGCCAAAAAAAAGATTAATCAAACAATATTTCTACAATTGAAAAAAAACTAAACCCGTTAACAAACACCATTTGTAATTATAGTAATTTAAATTTTCTTCTTTGACCGAAAATGGAGAAAAAAACATTAGTTCAAACAGTAGATTTCTTTTACTTTTTGGTAGCGGCCGCACATTGTCGTTTCCATGCAGGAGAGCGTCATCGGGCATATACAACCACCAATACACAAATTACATGTCAATGCATGGTACAATTCACTCATTTAGAATCAAATCCACTTTCTTAGCCAACCAAATTCATCTCACTCTTGCTACGGCCGTTGCACAGATAGAATAGGAAAACAGTAAATAGTAAATAGTTGCACGTTGTTCAACTGGGAAATTAAGAATTAAATAATGATGTGTAAGCATATTAAAGTTGTGAACCTTACAAATTCATTTTGTTTACAATGTATGTGGTGTCATATTACTCAGTGAGTTCTTGATGTTCGTTTGTACTAGTCTAAGATAAGAACGATAAATGCCGCCATAACATAGACTAGATTTGCCACCGTCTGATGGAAGCTTTCAGCGCCAGATTCTGAAAGATTAAATGTTTAATACATGTTTCATTATATGATTGTTTAACCGATACTATAAGTTGTTTCAATTAATTAAGAGGGACAGTGTGATTGATTTTTAAATACAAAGTCAAATTCAAAGCCGAAAAATTAAAAAAGAGTTTCTCAAATGCAATTTAATCAAACGGTTAAGCATATTACAAAATGCAGTAAGCTATCTTGTAATGCTCAGTTATTATCTTGCCATGCATGTGAAATGTTGGCCTCTACGTACTTTTGTATCCATTTATAATCGTTTTCAGCATAGTCACTGACACATTCGCAGGCTTTGCATTGCTCGCGCATTTGATAAGCACCCCTGTTTCATGTCTCCACTGCGCCTTTGTCTTCCCACACTCGTTCATTTGTTTGTTGGCTGCACTGCTACGGTTGATTGTGGTGTTGCTGCTGTTGTTTTTTCTGTTAAATTGGATAATTGAGTAAGAGAATTTGCAGCAGTTGCTTGTGTTGATGCTTTCGAATCAGAGGTAAGTGGAGGGTTGCAAATGCATTGTTATTGACATCCGCACAACAGAGTTGCAAGAGGGTTATATTGGTTTCAGGATGTATGTCGGTAAGTAGTCGTCCAAATTTCGAATTTTCTTGGCTGGAGCATACCTCAAAAACATCACAATATAATAACATCACATACTAAAAAGGGAATTAAAAATTTGCGATTAACAGCAATTTAAAAGAAAGCAATTATCCATTGAATGTTGTTTTATTTGTGTGATGAACAATGACATCAATTGATGTTTAAAATAGAAATTCGTATAAATAAATATAAACACAAATTTGATACGACGCATTCTTATTTTTTTTGTTTAGCAAAATATATACTATACGCGTTCTGTTTAAGTTGAGAAAGTAGTTTTGTTAAAATAAAACGCAACAGTCCACGTTACTGTGGTTGTAATATCTTCCACGAACATTTTTGGGAGAACATATGCATGTAGTCTCCGCTTTGTCCGTCCGTCCATCCGTCTCTCCTACTGACCTCTATTCAATTAACATTCTAGAAAACATCACTTTCAAGTATTAATAATAATTATGCTAAGGCGCTAGAAATAAGATATGCTGAAAGAGTTTTCGGACTTTGGAGATTGTTTGCCTTCAATTTAAAATCGGTATATAACAGGCAATTATTAACTAGCGTGTTGATGTTAGAAAGTGTATCGGGGATACATAGCAAAACTGTCTTGTTTTTTATAGATCAATGTGAACAGCGGTGCAATTATATATTCATTCGTTGCTTTAAAAATTGAATGAGACAAGCAACTGTTCAAAAGCCGTATGTAATTTCTAACTGATGTATGCCAGGTTGCAAAAGTCTTCGGTCAAGTCGTGTGTCGCGTCACCAAGAACAAATATAAGTGTTAGAAGCATTTTAGTAACTGTAACATCGGAATCAAGTTTCGGTTAGCGCAAACATGTATGTTTTAATATATGTAAATATTCAATGCACCATGCATGCAATATTTTGGAACCATGTTTTGACACAGTTTGTCCTCCTTTTAAAGAAAGCATTAGATTAGCAACAGATAAGGTATTTGTTGATTTTACAGGACACTGGTAAGAGCGTCGTGACAGTTTACTGAGTTCGCTACATGAGCTAATAAAGTTTAATAGCATTGTCACAAAAAGATCAGTATTGAATTTCATAATTTGTTAAATAAAGTACATGTATCAATACATTTAATGGTCTAGGGCACTTTTTTGGATTACAACATTTAGAATCAATTTCACAATCAATGCTATAACGGTAACATCAAAAACAACAAAAACAAGTTTGGGTAATGCATTATATACAATTAATCATAGTAATATATATACAGGTTTCTTTGACTAAATGCTTTATGTACATACATGTACATAGCTAAGTTTCTGTTGGTACTTGTATTATCCGATTGCATTATTTCAATAAATTTTATCATATTTGGTCTTTTCCAGAAAAATATTTATTTATATCAAACACATGCATATAATTTACATGGAATAGTATTCTATAATTATAATACAAGCGAAAATGACAAAATATAAACACTTTGCTGCTCTCTGGTTGGAACACGGGATCTCTAGAAGCCAAAGATAACACATTGCCACTACACATCACAGGTGCTTTACTTTGTATGGAAGTTTTTAAAACGCCGTATAGGTTATACACGTAATAACTAAATGATCGATGAAAAGCGTAACAAATGCTTTTTTAATTTTTCCGACTTCGGTTAATCAACAATAAACAAATGTATTTTTTTTAAGTCTGAACTGCTAATTTGCTTCTTTGATTGCAGTTCATACATCAAATTTTGAATCTTGGACTATTTTTGGGAATATGATTGTTGGCAAAATGTGAAAAAGTCTCTTTAAAGTGACGAGTATTGGTAAGGTTGGAATTTCAAGGCCGATATAGTAGTGGGATGTTAAGCAAATACAGTGACATTCAATTGTTGAGGATATGGTCCTATCAAAGGAAAATGATTTGTAATCCAGTTTTTAGGCGCGTATACATCGATTTGTGGCTGCAATTTTAATAAAAGCTTAAACAACTGAGAGATGCAAAAAGATTGCAGCTGAGATCATGGTCAACGACAAAGCCCATAACTTGCAGACATAGGTTTGAAAAGCATTTGTTTCCGCTCAAAATCTTTATTCTGGATTGTGATCTTGTGCTGTAGTTTTCCGCTGTTCGAAGCTGATCTGATATGCAAGACTTGATTGCGAAGTACATGAACATCGGTAAAAAATAAGTGGTTAAACATTTGAAAAGCTAATTCATGACATAGGCATTTTTCTTTATTTAATTTATGAATGTTCATCTTGTAATTTACATCGACTGTATAGCTGCTACAGATATTCAACTTCAATTATACCTTTGTGGTCATTAGATCAAGAGAACGACAGCAAAACGAATAAAAGTATCGAAACGGAAGAAAAATTTTGGGACATATTTTTATTTTATAAATAAGTATAAAGAGATTAAAAACATATAAATACCAGAAATGATTTATAGTAAACGTATGTATTTAAAAAGACGAATATATGTCTATAATATATCTAATCACCGTTTAACACAAATATTCATCACACCATGCATTGTTTGGTTTTAGAATTTTATTTTCAGGTTTAAAATAATTTATTTTCCTGTACATATTGGTATCATGAAAAATATTAATGTAAACATTAAATATCATTTGTTATATTTCTGTTATAAGAGACGTTCTCCATTAACTGGTTCGTGAAGTTTCATAACTATCAACAGAACCATTTGTGAATACATGTTGAAAACACCTGTTGTTTGTAATGGTCTTGGAGAGACACGCATATTTAAGCTCTAGTAAACCCTAATATCTTAAATAAATATTAACCGTACTTAAATAAAATCAATTCACATGAAGTAGCTTATGAAGGGATTTAAGCCACTTCGATGAACATGCGTCATGAACACTTGTAACGTTATTTTAAAAATCAATTTTTGTTTTATCTTTTCAGAAACCCTGGTATTATGTTTGATTAATTAAAGACAGTATTTTCCTTCATGTCTGATAACACAGGTAGGTCCGCTTCTATGGATACTTTTAGAATAATCGACGATGTATTCGCAAATCTAAAAAAAGATTTCTTTCGTAAATACTTGAAATGTTCACACTCCTGTATAAATTATGAAACTTGAGCTAAATTGCTTCAATTTAAAGCTGCATCTTTTTAAAACCGCTGACGAACATTAAGAAATCGTTTTCCGAAAGCGATACTTATATATTTCGGGTAGCAAACCCGTTATAATTCCTACATTTCTCATGACGCTGCTCAAGTTGTTTATATCATTTTCTTATATATCAAGATAATTATCATATCGAACAGGAGAAACAAAGTGATATGCGGTGATATCACTGGCGTTTTGTGAACATACACTACCGGTATCCCGTCATTTAAGACCTGTTGCAAAAGGACGCAACAATCACAAAGCGCATTCATTTTGCCCTAGTATCTAACTCATAATTTTGCCAATAACTTTGTATTAATTAGAACTTCTAAATTATCTAACATAATTATAACAGCATGCCATGATACTCGCTGAAAATTTAAAACAAATACGGACAACAATTCTATTAAACAACTACAAATAACAACGCATACTAAGTAAAGAAACGGAACAAAGCACAGTAGCATACATCTCCAATTCAAACTTGCAAATAATTTCTAAAATCATCTTAGAACCGAAAGCATGATCGCTCTATCCTCTTTATATTGGCCTCTATGCAGATCTCATTTGGATACATGCATAAAAGGAACTGTAGAAAACACATCGCCGCATTGGTGCAAAAAGGTACCAGGTGACATTGAAATTAGAAGGCACGTGGTACTTTTTTGCACCAATGGGTCGACATGAGGGTGTTGAATTCATGCGCATTACATCTCAGACACGTTATTTATTTTTTGACCAATACACAAAGCTAAACTTCTTCAATTGAAAACGTAAAACCAGTTGACCATTTAACATTTTATTATAATTCTACTATTCCTCGTCTATAACTTCTAGTTTGGCCAAAAGCGATGTAA
The DNA here is from genome assembly GCF_020536995.1 of Dreissena polymorpha. Classification (NCBI taxonomy): domain Eukaryota; kingdom Metazoa; phylum Mollusca; class Bivalvia; order Myida; family Dreissenidae; genus Dreissena; species Dreissena polymorpha. The sequence continues at coordinate 37,689,594 of NC_068359.1, read as the reverse complement.
ACAAACGACTTCTTAACCGGCTAGTTAGTATCGTATTCTATGGATGATGGCCGCACATTGCCAATTCCATGCGTGAGAGCGTCATCAGGCATGTGCGAGCCACCATTACACACATCACAATGCAATCCATGACAGAATGCACCGGTTCTCCTTCACACCCACTTTCGAAGCCAATCAATTACAAATCTATGGCTATGCCTTTGCAAATTAAAGCAGCATAACATAATTTAAAAATCATAACGTTATCAACAGAAAGCTGTAATCAATTGATGAGTGTATATGTGTCTTCTTCTGAGAAAACTGGGCATAATGCATGTGCGTAAAGTGTCGTCCCAGATAGGCCTGTGTAGTCCGCACAGGCTAATCAGGGACGACACTTTCCGCTTAAACTAGATTTTCGGTAAAAAGGGACTTCCTTTAAACGAAAAATACAATTTATACGGAAAGTGTCGTCCCTGATTAGCCTGTGCGGACTGCACAGGCTAATCTGGGGCGGCACTTAACGCACATGCATTTTGCCAAATTTTCACAGAACAAGACACATATAAAAATACGTAGGTTTGTATGAATATCTCCTAACACATGTTTCTTTACAGATCGGGGTTTTTTTTTAATTACGTCTTTGCCTTATTATTGACTTAGATGTTGTTTTATTGTAGTGTTTACTGTGCCCATGACCTAGATAAGAAAGATCAATGCCACCATCGCAGAAAAAAGCTGTATCCCCGCTTGATGGAAGCTATCCGCGCCAGATTCTGAAATATTAAATCAATAATACATGTCAAACTTAACAGTCTAAGCAATGCTATAACTTGTTTAAATTAATACTAAGATCAAATGAGATTTTCAAATATAAAATACAACGACAATTTGTAAAAGTGATAATTAAAATACGACGTTAATCACACAATTGTGCACGTTACGAATATATTTGAAAGCGCAGTCTTATTCAGGATTGTTTTGCCAAGTGAGTGACCGTTTTGATATGGTATGTTAGAGCTAGAATACGTACTTTTGCATAATCCATTATCGTCTTTAGAATAGCCACCCACACATTCGCAGAGTTTGACATTATCCCGCATACTACAAAGTCCATTTGATACGCACTCCTGTTGCATGCCGTCATTGCGCTTCTTTCTTTGTATTGTGGATTGTCCTTGTTGTGTTGTTGTATTAACTTCTGCTGGTTTTATAGATGATGGTATTGTAGTTGATTGAGCTGGGGTGCTGGTTGCAGAGCTTGATGGGTTTGGAGCCGGGGAAGTACTACTAGGAGGGTTGTTGTTTTTTGAAGCTTGCGTGGCTGATGTTGTTGTAGATGGTGCTTGTTGACATTTAATAAATTAAACATTATTTTACAACGCGCTTCATGTGCTGAAAGTAACTCTCCAAAATGATGAACGTGTATCATAATAACACTGTAAGGTAATTTACGTTGGTAAATATGCGAATAATTGCTTATTATTGTAGAACATTATATACTTATATTGATGTTAACTTTTGTTTTAAAGTTACTCATAAGCTTTGACGGAATATTTCTAACATATTGTTAAGTATCGTATACAATCTAAAGATAAACAAATACCGGCATTTGGCTGAGCGCCAGTAGTGGCGTTTGCAGGTGTGACAGTGGATATAGGTTGTCTGGAAGAGCTGCCATCTTGTCCAGTCTGAGAAGGTGTTGTCTGTTCGGTCAAAGTTGTACATTTTTTTCCAATAGCTATGCGAATGAAATATTCAAAAAACGAATTCGCATACATTTTATATATTCACAAGTGACGAGCATAATAGTAACACCGCACCATGAACAAACAATGTGCATTTTGTCTAATATGCCTTAGTATAACTTCATGCTGAACTTTAAATGGGATATCTGTATATAATTATAAGGCAACAATTTAAATTGGGTAAAATTTGCTTTAAAATGTGTGTTAAGTCATCTAGTTAGAATGTCTGCGATTTCCTATGAAGAGTGAATTTAACGTTGATATAATTAAAGGGAATAACATCACAGACGGAAGAACAACGCAACAATTCACGTAACTATAATTATGTTATGATCCCCGAACATTTAAGTGGAACGTTTATAATACAAGTTTCCTCTATGTCTATAGTTCTTAAGTTCGCAAAACCTTTCTCAACAACTTATGACCGGAATTTAATAAATTTGTAGGAATAGTCATAACCTGGGTTAGCATTCTTAAAGGACGATCAATATAAATGATAGTCAACTATTAATGGGGCTTAATTATTGTTTTAACAAATATAAACATATGTATATTATATACAAGTGTGAGTGCCTGTTGATCAATGGCATTCTGTCGGGCGAATTTCGCGATATGTCGAATGTCAACCGATTAGTAAATTAATGTATATTAGTTTTCTGATATAGTTAGTCATTGATTTCTAGAATAACGGATGCGAATATGTAATATGAAGGACGGACATTTGTTTGCGAACCGCGGTGCGATGATTAGAAACTTAATTTATTATAACAATACCATTTATATTTAATCTAAGTCGAACATCTGCAATTTTGCAATATAATATCGAGTGCTGTGTTCATTGTCGTGAGTCGCGTTGAAAAGACATGTGCTATGTTGTGTCTGTGTGTCGCACTCAAGAGGATATCGTAGGCATCTTTGTTGACCAAATCCAACACATTATTAATATTTCTTTGCATTTCGGAAAATGATCATTTAAAAAAAGAATATATTATGTGTTCGTTATTTAGTAAGTAGCGTGAAAAGGGGTAACCGTTTAATATATTGCACATGCAAGTTCCTTGTAATTTAGCAACAAACGAATTTTACATTCTAGGATATAGCAGGTCAAAAGTGTTAGATAAAATGATATGGTTTTTATATATTTTCAAATGAAATAATATAGTTTACATAAACAATTATACTTTTGGTTTTCGGCCAACAGTAAAACTTTGACAAAATAAATCCTATTTTGCGAGACATCCGTACTGTTTGTATTATCCGTTTGCCATAATAACGCAATATAAAGTATTTAATACTTTGTATTGTACTCACCTATGTGACAGAATCCCTCTTCGCACAACATGGTTGTGTTATCTGAACAGGGCTTGTTTTCATTACATTTGTCAGGGACTGAAATACAGCGCATTTGTTTATTTCATACTTTTGTATGATTGTATTCGCCAAAATTTCAAGTAACAATTGATATTTAATTTTCTTTTATTATAAATCATCGTGAAGTAATGTGCTATTAAAAGTGAAAAAGCATTTACTTACCATACTGAGCATCACAATACAACATACCAATAATTAATACAACAAAGAAAAACATTTTTCTAACTGAAATATTGTAAACACCAATAATTAACCGAAAAGATAAATTCTTGCTTTAGGTAAATATTCACTTTACTGCGCATCAAAAATTGCGATACTAAGTTTTAAACAGCGTTGTCTGGCTTTTATAGCAAACCGTTACTAAGTATCTGATAACGTTTATTTGTTTTTATCTTCAAAATTATCTTCATATTGAACAGTTAAAGGGTTTTGCTACACTCGGACTTTTATTCTTTTTTGATGGACTCAACTGAAACCAATATAAATCCTTAAAAATAAAATATGTTGTGCAGCCGATTTCATTTATGTTTGTCATTAACAGCACAACGATATCATGAAGCATGTTGCTCAAATGTTTAGATATAAGTTAAAAACCTTCGCGTGCTAAATGTGCTAGGTTGCGTTCCTATAGACACCACTTGAGCTTGCTACGGTTGGTTGACTGAAGAAACAAAGTTTTCAGAATTTATTTTAAAAGTTCATAACGCACACACTTTTTCATTATGCTTGCTTGTTAATCGGCAATACATAATTACCGTACGCTGTTAAAAAAAATGTGCGTACTAGGTGAAGATTTATCGTTGTACGGTATTCCGCTGTATGCACAGTTGGCTTTGGGGAGTTATACAAAATTCGCGTATTGATTCTTCAATCTTATGGGTTGCTCATATTTAAACTGATACAAAAGACGACATTGAAGAAAAGCATCAAATGGGCTCAATTATTGTATTGTGTATTGTGACACGAGAAAAGCAATATCAGCCTTAAGCATTGCCTCTCGACACGTAAAGCCTTCCACATGTACATGTGTATCTAAAACTGAAGAAATGTGTTACTTACATAAGGAAAAATATAATGAAGGCATATTAAGTATAAGTAATTGATATACAGTTCTTATGGTAATACTGTCAATCTTAGGGAACTCGGTTGATAGATTATACAGAAACAGTTGGAAATCGTATAAAAGGATAATACAAATATGAAAAAATAAAAATCTAAAAATTATATTTTCACAGTAGAATCTGAGTGCTTTGCTCTGAAAAATCTTCATATGATTTGCTACATTTCATGTAATTGTATGACCCTGTGTTAAGCATTATTTACAGATTCGCTTGTGTGTGATAATTATTATATTTATGTGTTTGTACAAACAATATCACACGAAGTTATATTACCTTTATTCTACATGAAGCTCTTGCATAAAAGTCTTTCGTTGCCAGAATCATTTGTTTTTTAAAACCTGAAGTCCAGTTGTATACACGTACGTAGATGTAAAGTTATTTCAATTGCAAAACCCAATTGGCACATAATTATAGTCATACATGAGAACATGACAAACATAGGTAGAATCAAATGATTTTTAGTTCTGCGCCCCGGGTATCTTGTGTATCGAAAAGTACAATATTTCGACATTATCATGACATATGCATGAACAATAATATTGTTATTAACTCCAATATGTGAGATTTGTCGGATTACTAAGACAAATGTCTAAAGAATCATGTCAATTTTAATTTCAAATGGCTTTTTACAGCTCTTAAGCATTTGTTGTTGAAACTGGTACTAAATGCCTCATGTTGAACGTTAATAATGTGTTGTTTTTTTCATTTATATTATTGTTCGTTATATTTAATATTTACTTTATATACGCAATCCATGTAATGTCACAAAATATTACGATACCAACAGAGCTGTCCAAATTACATAATCGTTTTGCGTATCAACGCTTTAAACTTTTCAGGTTTAAAATCGTAAAAAGATTAATATAATTGATATTACGAGCATGTTAAATGTTCAGGATTACTGTTTCCTCACAAATATCATGACAACAACGAAAATGTGCGTATCTGAAACAATTTATTTTAATTTTGTCGATTTACCAAAACGTGACAAAGTCCCTTTAAACTAGCGATTTATTTCATGATAAAGGCTGTTATCTGCCGTCTTCTAAAACCAACCAAGTATTTAGCGTTTTTGAGATCGCGTGAATCTAGGAAACATTTTAATGAAAACTTAATTTAATGCTTCTTGTATACACTTTATTTCAAACTACCCAACATAAAACATAAACATTTAGCAAGAACTTATATAAAAACCAAGCTCAAATAAATTATTGGCTTAAAAGAAAACAAAGTGAGTTGTCCATGTTTTATTCGAATAAATACTTAATGTTAACAACGCACTTTTATTCTTTAAGTATAGTATTAGGCATTTTCATTAATCTTCTTAATAGACATGTTTTCGTTGAATTATAGCTTTTAATTTAAAATCCCCCAAATGAAATACCACCCTTAAAGCAAAATTGATGTGTTTACATGGGAGGGAAATAAGTCAATGTGTCGTGGCTGCCTTGTGCGCCATATGTAAACGGACGACTTAAATCCCCGTGATCGAGGGGTTAATGTCGAAGTCGGCTGAAGATGCATATCGAAGCAGACTATAAACCGCACCTTTAACCTTTTTTAACTTTATTTGCGCGATGATGATCTGAAATATTAACTTTATGATGCTATATTCTTAAATCTTTTTCTAAAAAGAAGGAATGTAGTTGACACTTGTTCGTAGTTTCATTTCATCGTTCCTCAAAATGTTGTAACTCTGTTGCTCTGGTCTCCTTCCTACCATTGAGTAATTAAATGGTAATTAAATTGAATGCGTTTTAATTCCATTTTATTATTGTTTAATTTGAGTTGCAATGCTATGAAGTTAAATTGTATTTACACTTCAATGTATCATGAATATTACTGAGCCAAGTGTGAGGTTGAGCGCTCTAAAACCGGTTTAAACCTTCAATGCTTTGCATTGACCGTTCCAAGGCGGTGACCCCAGCATTATTCTTATATTTGTTAATGTTGTTTTGTATTGTGCTGTTTTGTTCTGTTTTGGCAATTGGTCACTTGCCTTAAATAAAGGACCAACTAATGTACATAATGAGAATTCAATACTGCTCCAGCAGCTGGAGTTTCACTTCTTTGTATTAATGCTTTAATGTCACTCTTTTTTAAAAACATTAACATCAAACATTATACATCAATACATTAACATAAACATTATATACATCAAGTTTACGAGTCCACATGCAAGGATCCAATTAATGATTATATTAAACAGGGTTTGGTATGTGAACTCGTGATTCAAACGACTGTACATCTTTTGTCTATTTGCAGTAGTAACTCCTCTGTGTAATTTGTCCGTGAATACATGAAACACATCACATCACAGACATTCTTATTTAACCCCCTAACCCTGATAGATGACTACATGTTGGCAATAAATCATCGGCAAGTTTTACTGTTATACCTACGTGAACATCAGTCAAGATAGACAAGGTGTTACGGAATTACATTTTTGCTTTTAAGGCTTTTTGTTTTCAAAAATTGTCTTTGGATGCTTTAAAGACTCTAATATCAATTGACCCTATCTTGACTCTAACATTGATTTACTTTTAGAATATGACTTATCCAGAAGGTAAAAAGTATTGGTTAAACGAAATTCACGTTAGAAAAGTCGATTAGAGAATGCAAATTAAACTCACCACAATTTTCTTTTTCACTAATAATATCCCTTTAAATGTAGATATGCTGACATTTACCATTTATTTAAAAATACAAAATCATATTTATTCATGAAAAAGTAAACAACACTTAGAAAGGATTATTATGCAATTTTCATATTTGGTTTGAAATGGCCCTTTGTTCCAGCAGCAAAAAGGAACAGTATTTTCAATTCATTTGAATTAGACTGTACAAAGCTCGATGATACATGGTTAATGCATGACTTTTTAGGCTAAACTACTTCAAAACAGATTTCTTCTCTCAAATTCGTAACACAAGTAAGCGATCTAGTGCCGTGGGAACCCTCTTATCTGATATTATAGTCGTCAGATGTTGGTTTACATTGTTATACCTCTAGCTTCAAACGATTTAAAGGTTATTTATCAGATTACTGTCAAAATATGTTTCTGATACTGTAAACGCGGAAAAAATCGTTTTGACAGCTTTATCATGAAAATATTGATACATCTGTTTTAAGATGATGCAAGATTGTGTAGGATTTGTAATAAATTCTTATTTTAACGTGTGTGTTTTTTGTAAATAAATATTGCTTGATGTATATGAGTATACCTTTTAAGGCCTGTCTCTTTATTATTCGCTTTTATTTGATATCAACTTGCTGCACTGATAAAGTGGTATGGTCTATTGTTTTGTAAACGCAGTGTATATTTTCCTGTATAACGTCAGGTGAAAATATGCGTGCAACAACACAGTTTCTCTATCTCTACTTAATATATTCAATTAAAGACACACTCATGTTTTAGTAATCATTATATGTGTTAACTGACATGGAGCAATAATTATTTCCCGAAATGAAATGACTATGTTCGTTTGACGAAGTTAATGACATTTTTCTGCATAATAATTCTTTGAACGTTGTACCTAATTATCAATTTATTAACGTTTTTTATTTGAAAAAAATCGAAAACGAATTCAAGATCATCTTTTGTTTGCTTTAAGTTCACTCCCCAACGAATTTCTGTGATATATTTTATCAATTTTTAGAATGATACATCAAGAATGACTATAATAAATTGGAAATTGATCCTTTTGCATTGGGATTTGATGAGGCGACTAAACAGTCTGCACATCATGTTTTTGTTTTAATATTTGCATTAGACGAACCCGTATTATGGCCTTGAACAAAAATCAACACATCTAAGCAACTTCTATAATCATTGTCGATAGACGGCCGATACATGATCTGTCGATAGTACTTCTTTGCGACGGTGCAAATAAGACACGATAGGCGATTGATGAAGAGATCAAATGCTTAGTTTGAGTGTTTTTCGTTGCAAACATGTCGCAAACGTGTATGTGATAAGCAGGTAATTGCACTTCACAATTTTGACCGACCATGTACTGCAAGTCCTTACCATAAAGCATGTCTATCTGAAGTATCGGTCCTCTTAATCAATACATAGGAATTTTGTAAATGAACAGATACAAACACACGCATGTGTTATATGTCAATGTATAGTTAAATATGTATTATTGGACTGAATAACGAAAACTGCATTTAAATTGGCATTGTTTTGACAAGATACGGTCTTGACTTAGCATCCAATAATAATATGTACCATGTACAATGGTTCTCATAATAATGGCCCTTTTGATTGGTTGCTAAGGCTTGTTAATATGCGCATGTGCTTGGTCTTAACACAGATTCTTATGTGAAAACCGAACCTTTTGCTCATGTTTTTCTTAAAACATTTATTGCAGTTTATTCAAAAATAAGCGGCAGATAAAACATTGGATAAAGCTCCATTTGATCCATAAATAAACAAACACAATTGTGTGTTACATTATTTAAAAATCATAGCATCACCCTGGAATAAACATGACCTACTTTCCTATGAACAACGGAAATCATGAGAATGATCGTCGTAATAGTCTTGGATAACCATTCAATAAAGTAAAAATAATATAAAAATAAAATAATTTTCCAGCATTTCTTGAGGGGTTTTCCTTAAAAATCACAATACTATGAGGAGGACCGATACTATGAGAATAAGGGATACATAAATATATTTGTTTCGAGTTAAAATTTCTCACATTGTTGGAATTGTATATAAGTGCAATCATGGCGCACGTGTCGGTTATTTAGTCAGGACTGCATGCAAATAAAATGTTATTCATATCTCAATATTCAAAGATTGTATTCATATCTCAATATTCAAAGATTGCATCGACTTTTCTATTCACACGCTTGACGAACGTGCAATCTCCCTTTGCTTTCCTTATTAATATCACAAGTATTTTGGCAGGTGAAAGAAAAACCAACACAATTTTCAATCGACTTTTGGTGAAGTAGATGTCTTAAAAAGTTTTTTTTCTTGTGTCAGATAAGCAATATACTTGATGCAATATCAACAAATGTTTACCTTAATTTTTGCAATGTTTTGAAAATGTTAATAAAGAAGGACAGGACTTTCTCTGACCCCCATGATAAACACTATGCTGTAAGTGTCGTTATGGTTGTAAATAGTGTTTTCATGCCATAAAAATGAAAACAATATTCTGTGCAAGCTCATCAATGCAAGATTATTACAACAACGTTTTATCAGAATGGAACGGAATAAAATGGCCGTCATTTTGAGTAAACTAGCAAAAGATGTCATTTTGTAAAAAAATTTACGACTAAATATATAAAATGTATGTTTTTTAACTATCTAATATATATTTACTGATTCACCATGCGAGATGTGTATTTGGCTCTAATATACATGTTTGTGTCCATTTAAGAGGTTATATTATTTTTAAGAGTGTATGTTTGCAATCATAACACAATATTGTAAAACTTGTCAGTTCAGTTTGAAGTAAATGTGAGATTGCATTTTGAAACAAACAGGTACCTTTGCTGGAGAAGGATGTCGCAACGTTTACGGATGCTTCGAGACCCCTCAAATGAGCGGTGCCATTAAGTTCGAGCTTCGTTTTACATCGGAGACATGGCGAATGATTTTGTTTTATGTATATGCCGACATCCATGTCAAATACGAACACTCGTTCCTAATTAAGTCTTTGTTATATTATTTATATGAAAATTATTGTTAAGATTAATGAGGTTACTAATGACTATTTGATTGCTGAAGATTTTTAGGATTTCACAGTATTGATAGAATAGAAAATAATAAATATGCTCATGACTATGAGTAAACACATTTAATCTCGGACGTTTTTGGTTCGCATTTACAAAATAATTGGTGGAATGATAAATGTGTTTACACATATTAATCGGCATTTGACTTTTAACGCGCCTGACCATTTCAGCGCGATATATACTTGTTTGACACATATGAAATGTGTGGATTAATGGCGCGCGTAACTTTTCAATGATTACTTCTATTTTGATGAAACTTCATATAAAGAAGTAAAACTCCAGCTGCTTGAGCAGTATTGCTTTCTTATTATATACTATTTCGTGGTCTTTTATTTTAGGCAAGTGACCATTTCTATTACCAAAACAGTACGAAACAGCACAATACGAAACAACATACACACATACAAGAATAAAGCTGGGGTCACCGCCTTGGAACGGTCAATGCAAAGCTCTTTGGGTTTATACCGGTTTTAGAGCGCTGAACCTCACACTTGGCTCAGCAATATTCAGTATACATATAAGTTTAAATAACGTTTAACCTAATAGCATTGCAACTCAAATTAAACAATAATAAAATGGAATTAAAACGCATTCAATTTAATTACCATTGATTACTCAATGGTATGAAAAGGACCAGAACAACAAAGTTACAACTATTTGAGGAACGATAACGATAACATAACATCTGTTCCTAAATCGCTGGTTAAATTTTGACGAAACTTGAAAGAAATGATCCTCTGGTAAACCTCTTTCAAGTCTTTGCATATGTAGCATTAGTGTACTTAAATGTATTCAAAGAGTGAACGCTTTAAACATTCTCTTTGAAATCCAAATGCACGGATTATTTTTTGTTTGTTATATATCATCGCTAAGTAATCATGTATGTATAGGTTTATGCCCCAAGTGTCAAAATTGGCCACGTCAAATATCTTAACCGCCTAGTAAAATAATACAATATCCTTAAACGCTTCAACAGGATAAACATAACGTCTGAATAAATGACAAAACTCATTAGTTGCTGAATGAAAGGGGAGCACAACTGAATAAAAACACATAATCCGCAATACAACCGTGTCTTTTCGCGTTTGGTTAATGTCCAAATATATGAACATACAAGTAAAGTAACAGTTTCATGGACTATAACTCCTACACATTTCGTCCGAAAATATTTGATAGTAATATCTATTGATTGTTTGTAATTACGCGCAAATGTATATGCAACAAGATGCATTGTGCGTAAAAAGTATGCACTGTAACATTAACAAAAAAATAACTGGCATGTGTTTGTCGTGCCATTATGATTTTTTTTTAGGAAAACCATAGTTAAAAAATTTAGCGCAATAGTCACGTGAAATATACACGCATTCATTGAATACAAAATTCATATGCAACCAGCATTACCATAAAAATGGTCTTGTCGACAATATGAAGCTACTTTTGATGCTTGTAATATTGTATGTTTCTGTCAAAAGTATCACTAAATTCGCGTTAAACGTCTCTCATATTAGACAACGTACAAACTATGACACGTGATGAGCGTTATCAGTGAACATGATACCCTTTCATTTAAAATATATATTTCAGTATACGATTTATTTAGTAATATATTGCTGTTGCCAGTTTGGAACATTTCTACACAAGACATGGTCCTATATATCGCTGTTACATGAAACTCAACAGTGCGTTCTCTGTCAATTTGTATATAGACAAAGTTAGTTCAAACAGTCCATTTTCCAATTTAATCGCGTTTAGATTTTTTTATATAGTTGGAGGATACTAGTCGATGTAATGCGTTCAAAAGGACACAAAATCACATTGCGCCCATGCGAGAGTTTTCATGTAAAATCATTCACCATTTTATGCGTTTTGCTGCTCATACGAATGGTTAAAATAACTTTAGACGTCCTTAAAAGTTATATTTATATTTGTTGACATTTAAATAATGATTATGTATATATGCAAAAAGAGCAATTTGAGGGCCGATGATACACATATGGTCAACGTTTACGAAACATAAAAACAGATACATGATGTCCATTAATATTATGTACAACTAACAATTGCTTGTTTTTAACGTTACCCCCCCCCCCCCCACACACACACACGTTATGGCATCGCCGTTGTATCGTTGAATATGAAGAGTCTTCATCGGTTTGCTAATGTCGTTGAGACTATTGATTTTACTGCAATGTTTTAAACTAAATAGTGTTTATATAGCGAACATAATCTAAAGGCCATTCTAAATACATAAGTTTTTAATGACCCACACCAACATGTAAGTGCGACAATATTGACCACAACTATGTAATGTTTGCACCATTTTATGTATTCCCATTTTACTAATCAGTTATAATATATATGTTGCTGTTGATGTTTCTACACTATTATTATTATATTGCTGGTTAACAGTTCATCGTGTACATGTATCTCCGTGAATGTTGCTTCACATTTTCGTAACACATTACACCAAACATAAACGTAGAGGGTATCTAGTAGTTTGAAAAAGGCGTTTGTTTTAGAGCCTGTTTAAACTACAAATTAGCTTTATGTTTATCAAAGTTGACGTCCTTAGTAACGCAGTAATTTAGATGGTACGAAAAAATATATAAAAACGTGCGAGTAATTTCAGAACTGAATTGTATAGCATGTCAAACCATAAAAACATACCGATGAAAAAGGTCAATAAACGTGTTTTGGATGTGTGCTTTAAGCTAGATAAGGATATAATATGTAACAATGAAACCATCATAAAGATCACTGATAAAGATATACGTATTCCAATTCGTATCTAATTAAGAGTAAGTAAAACACAAAATTTACATGTTTCATGTAGAGACAATATTACTGTGCCTTTCCTTAAAGAGCATTCTAAATGCACTGCATTTGAGAAATACAAAAGTGTGTCATCCAACACGAAAGAACCCGACAATTATCAAAGTGTACCGTTCTTAATCAACATTTTGTATCAGCTACTTTATAGTGGAGAGTAACCCACCTTTGCTAGTGTTTTCAACTGTAGTTTACTCTTTTAAAATATCGATGTATAAGTGAACAGTATGCTCTCACAGCAACATTAGTGAACAGTATGCTCTCACTCTCGAAAAAAGAGAATATTATTAGTAGTGTCTCTTACCTAAAACATGTCTTCCGAACGAACAATAAATGAACATTGTTTGATTAAAATAGTATTCCATTGCTTCATCTGAATTTATTCGAATACTGTAACCTAACCGAAGTTTTTTGTTGTTGAAGGAAACTGAATGCGAATGTATTTGTTTTACATTGAGTGTTTGAAAAATAGTATGCATTCTTTGTGTGATAGTGCCCATTAATATAGGCATAGCATATTTCGTGGAGAATGTGTAATATAAAGGTTCGGTTATTAGGCAGGCACAACAACGATATTTAATTTTTATGTCTTTGTCTTTTATTCGCTACATAAAATATCCAACCAAAAGTGGCGCTCAATTGCCTACAAGAAACCACACTGTTCTGGTTGGTCTAGCATTTCCAGTTGGTCAGCACAACGGATTCATTAGGCATGCGCAGATAACCGGAACTCACAAACATGTACACTCTCGGTGACATTCTGTAGACACGAGCCACATGCACTTTCAAAGCTAGATCATGCAAAAATAATATGGAAATCACACCACTCGAAGTGTCTGCTCTCTGTATGTGAAATCGTAAGTTTGTGAAAGTTTTGTTTCTGTTGTAGTTGTAATAGCGTTTGAATGGATATTTTCTGCATGTATACATGATCTTTCAAAGGGATATGTAGATACAAACTAAATGTGGTCTATTTTACACGACTGGTTTTGATTTAAGTATATTTGTTCCATGACAAATCCTAAATAAATAGAGTTATTAACAAACGGCAGGCAACGGTCCGACAAGTCAATGGACCACTGCAGCACTGAAGGATTTTCTAGATGAAAAACAGCAGCACTGTCGTCACCATAACAGTGAAAAATTCTGTCACTTTCAAAGGCCCCGCGCCATTGTCAGGATGTGAAGATTGTTAAGAAAAGTAGACTAATTAAAATTTATATAAATTACATGAATGCATTTGCAATTGCTGTTTTGGGCTTTGAGCATTATTTATTTTTAGGGATAATACCTACACGATGTGTTCTATATAATTGTAAAAACACTTGCAAATCAACTTAAACACACCTATTTAATAGGAGTTTATAATTTGTTGATCACCTTGAACAATGAAGTCCCAATATGTTCACACAAGCGTAAAGTAAAGAGATAAATAATAAGCGGTAAATTACATATTCGCTAGAAAATGAGTTTGATTAAAAAGGAGTCGTTGGAAAAATCTTAAAATTGGCATAGAAAACGAATGGATTCGGGGGCTAAGCCGATTTGGTTTAAGTGGCAGTTTAAGGATAATACGAATTGATTGATTATCAAGTTGGTGTGTTTTGCCAAATAAGACTTACACTAGAATTATCTGTTTATAAAAATAAAAAAATTGTTCCTGAGACACTGTTCGTTGGCTCTGGAAAAAAATTAAGTTGAACATTTTAAAGTCATAATGGATGATATTGATCGTCGAAGATTTTGTGGGCGCTAGTTCGAATCTCCACAGAAACTTGTTTTGGAAAATAATTTGCACACCGTTTCCATGTTACATTAACGATCATCATTATATTTGTGCTGCTATATTAATAATGTGAGCGCCAAAAGTGGGTACAGGCATTTGTAAATGTATGTCTATATTTCGGATATATATACTGTCCATATGTCCATTTAATACTACACGCGTTGTGCTGTTAGTGTTTATTGTACCTTTGTTGCACTTTCCGTTATATGCAGTATAGCCACTATTACACGCCATTTCAAACTATCCAACATAAAACATTAACATTTAGCAAGAACTTATATAAAAACCAAGCTAAATAAAAATAAATTGATTGGGCTTTAAAGAAAAACAAAGTGAGTTGTCCCTGTTTTATGCGAATAAATACTAAATGTTAACAACGCTTTTTTATTCTTAAAGTATAGAATGGGGTATGTTGATTAATCTTGACATCTTTAGTTAAATTTTAGCTTTTAATTTGAAATCCCCCAAATAAGATACCACCATTAAACCAAATTTGAAGTGTTTATTTGCGACTTAGTTACTGTCAGTGTCGTTTGTAACTATTTCTTAAATAAACATGCCTTAATTTAGTGCTTGTTTGTGAAGACATCTTTCACATGCAATATTTGATTTTATATCATATCAAAGATATCAATATCAATCAGTTACTAACCTACCAGTCAAATATTAATGTGAATTCGAATGAAATAAATGTGTTTCATTAATCTACGTGTGTTGATAGTAATGATTACAACTCAAAATGTAAATGTTTAACGAATTATTAAAATGTTTGATATTTTGCACAGAAAATTATGTTTCCATCAAGTATGTTTGATCATAATGTGACGAAAATCCTACTCATTCAAGTTTGTTAATGCAAAATACTACAAAAGGACACGTGATCTTATCATGGGATGAACAATTTGCATAACGCATTATATAATTCACAACCTGTTAAAATTAGCCATCGGTATATATGATATATGTAAACATATCAAATGGTTCTTCGTGGTGCGCGGCGTGTGGAGCCAATGACATCCATTTATTCGAAAATTGAAGCTCTCTATTAAGTATTAGAATGCGTTGGTTTTAATAAAACACGTGGCATAATGTTGGCATCAAAACGTTTTCGCGTAGTCAAAAATGTTGATTTGTTTCTTAACAAGTCATTCAACATATTTTGTAAATTAAAGCAAGATCAAGCAATCCAGCATAACCAAATAAATAGGCGATCTAGTTGTTTCAAATCTTACTTTGCTTAAAAAAAATCACATACTTCTGCATTAGCTTGTGAATGTAGGCATGGTTATCACAGATGTGAAAGCGGCATGCCAAGAACAGGAATGCATCATTCCTCAACGTTAACATGCTTCTCCGGTCAGTTGACATAAAACTCGATGAATGTGATATGCAACATCTTTGTGTTGCTAGTTAATGATGCTCGAGCATTCTCATTTTACAGGAAGACGTCGTTTCTGTTAACGTTGTTAATCATTAGTTTAAACATATTTATTTCAAATCAGCATATTTATGCAAGCAATTTCATACAACATTTATATTAAATAATAACATGTTTGAATGGGATGAGAACGAAAGACAAAGTCTTATATGGTTCTTCTCCCTCGCCTTGAAATATATACAGTTGCATGATTAAGAACGAACATTATTGGATTACAAAATAATAAATCTAAAAATACATAAACGACAAAAAGAGCAACTCCGATGACAGAGTTGGAAGGTGTAGGGGTTAAAGTGGGTGAGGTTTGGGAAAAATAGGAAGAGGTTTTTAAGGAAACTGTAACAAGTTTACGTATCAAATCGCTTATTTTCGATAATGAATTTATGAACTGCATCAGCTATTTTGGTATTTGTTAAATAGTCATTAATGCGTCGTCTCCATATAGAATAGTTTCGATGCATGGGACGGAATAAATAGATATCTTATTTGTTAGTTGAACGCGGATATGTGCATACTGAGTGCATTCGAGAAAGTAATGTGATGTCGTTTCATGGAGTCCACAGAGACACAGAGGGGGTGTGATGATGTTGCGTCTGAAGAGATGTTCATTTAGGGCGCTACAATTTGTTCTTAAGCGTATATGCAACATTTGAGAATAAAGGATTTGGAGTTGGTCGGCCTATGTTAATACGCCTTTTGAATGAAAGGATAGAATCGGCGTTTTTGACATCATCGGGAAGGTTATTCCATTCAGATAAAGTAGACGGTAGGAACGAATTTGAGTACAGTGATGTTCGGGTCTGAATTGTTTGAAGATTTGAAGCATTTCTGAGACAGTAATTGCTGCCTGACCCAACTGTTTCGGGCAAGAGGGATTGTAACTAAGTAGGTACATTACAAAAGTTCAAAAGTTATACATTAGAATTAATTTATGTTTGCGTCTTCGTTGACTTATAGATTCCCATTCTAGCTCATTGTAAAGATCTTCTAATGAGACTAGGCGCGTGCATCCAGATGTTATTCGCGCGGCTTCGGTTTCGATTTTTTCTAGTTCGTCTTTTTCATATTGTGTACAATTATCAAAAACAACATATAATTTCTCAAGAATTGGTCTTACAAACGAAACATATATTTTCTCAAGAGTTTTTCGGTCAAGAATTATTTTTAATCGACGCATTATATGTACTCTTTCCCATGCATTTTCTTTTATAAAAGATATATGCGCATGCCAAGTACAGTCATTAGACATAAATACACCTAAGTGTTTATGGATATTTACAATAGGTATAGTAGTGTTCTGCATGGTTAGCGATGGACGTGATAGTTTATTAATTTTATGAGATATAAGCATTGATTCGGATTTTGATGGGCAAAATAATACAAGCCATTTGTTGGCCCAGCTTGAGATTTGGTCTATGTCTGATTGGCAGTATCGTTAGGCGAGTTAAAAACCATGAAAAGACTAGTATCATCAGCAAACAAATGAATGTTTGCTTGAATGTCAACGATTATGTCATTTATGTACACTAGAAACATAAGTGGTCCTAGAATAGAGCCTTGTGGGATTCCGGCGAGAATTTCAATAGAACTTGAATGCGCGCCCGGTAAGATTACTGTTTGCTTACGATTGTTAATCATTGAGGTTGCATGTGTTTCTATATAACTACATTCTTGTTTAAATGTTTGGTATAAAGTCGGTCACGATATAGGTGAATATTGAAACTACATTTTATGTTTTTAAACAGGTGTTTGATAATGTAAAAGAAACAAAAGAAGCGGTGGAAATTATAATAACTTAATCAAGCAACTGTCCATTTAAGTCTGAAATATGTTATGAACAAGGTCAATCTATATGTTATCTTTCAGTTTTAACGTGACGATAATAGTGACAGTTGGAATGTCAATTTAACAGTGGGATATTAGGGAATTACATTGGCATTCGATAGATTTGAAGGACGTTGTATTAGACATTAAAATGTCTTTCATTTGATGTCGAATATGCATCGATTGAAGCCTGATGTTTACTTAAAGCATCATCGAAAATATTTGTCAATGTATGCCAAAAGCTTACAGATAAGAAACGAGAATTACATTTGTCACATCAGGGTTGATTTAAGATGTCAGGGTGGACTGGATTTGGGTCGTGTCAGGTCAATATCAGTATTACAAAATACAAAAACATAATGTTTATTCTGAATAAATTGACTTTGCGTTGAGTCATTGTGCTGTAATTTGATGTGAAGCTAGCATGCATGCATACTTAACTTAAGATATCCTTTGGGGCAAGTCAGATCAAGATAAAGGTCACTGTTAATTAAAAAAATGAAATCAGTTACCTTTCATTGACCATACTTATAATGATGCTTTTGCATTGACATGTGTTAATGCAGCTTTTATTCACACATTGCTTGAGATTGTAAATTTATTCTAATTCAAGCAAAATGAGTTCATAAAAAGATGAAATTATAGTTTATAGCATTTTCCGACTTTTCTTTTAGCAGTCTTAATTTTTTGGTTTCTTTTGGCATATATCTAACTTTTTAAATATAACACCGTCAATGTACGTATATAAAGTCATTATACCAAGCGACTGACAAAAAATGATACTATCAAAGCGAAATACTCAAGCGAGATGTATTGGGACAGCTCTTGTTGTTTATTCAAACAGCAGACATGCAATTAACTTCATTATATTTCCCGAACAAACTTTAAAAATCTTCTTTAATTTTATTAATTGATATTGATCTATCTGTTAGTAAAACGTATATGTTTACTAAAAAGATAAATAATACAACTAATGAAATAAAAATTGATTTTGTTTTCTGTTTTTTTTTCAGAAATGAGACAATATATTATAGTGTATTATTAAATAGATAGTATTCTATTATTATTAATGTATAAAATTACTGTTCTTCAGTTATATCATAAAAATATTCTCATTGAAATTATTTCAGATACCATGTGATTAAAACTGGTTTTCAAGTTTTTATGTGTCGAGTTTTTATCATATAGCGGGTTGATATTTGCTGGCACTGAATCAAAAGCCAAGTGCCCTAACCTGTTTACGATTTTGAGGGCTTGGGAATCTTAAATGACTTGGGAATGTTTACTATAGGGGTTTGATCTTCAATTTAGCATTCGCTTTAAATCCCGCGTTATTTTACATTAAGCTCCGATAGATCAGCGACAATCTGTTGCCCTTGAACATAATCGATTCAGTTAATGTGCGTATTAACCAAATTTCGTATTTTTCAACAATATTTTCTTTGTGATATATGTACATATTCAATTTGATGAATATTTGTTTCACTAGGTATTACAGTATTTGATTGTGACCCACCGAGAGCCGTCCTGAACAAATATAAGCTTTACTCAAAGTATCCCTACCGAATTAGAAGATCAGATAAATAACTTTTAATCGAGTCGCTATACGGCTTATCTATTCTGTGTACATATTTATCAAATGTTGGGGGTATTTTGTTATAGTCACGATATATTCGCAATTGATAAATTTCCAAATAAATCGGGTAAAGTCGCAACTAACTAGTATTGTCAATATACCAGGTTTCAAATAAAATTTGCGTTAATTTGAATAAATTTGAGCCAGAATATTTATAGTTTATAAATGTCATAAATGATAACCATTCCACAATATTAAAAATTGTACCATAATATCATTGTAAAATCAATATTAACGATTATATACATTATGCACTATTTACTTCAAATTATTTAAAGTAACAATCACGCTCAAAAATATCGAATATTTCGTTAAATAAAGCTAACCCATATAAAAAGCAATGTTCATTTTAGCAAAATGCAAAATTCCAACGTTATATGTTGTCTGGTAGAATTGATTTAACGAGTTACAAAATGCTCGTTTTTATTTTTTTGTGGCCACAAATAATTTCATTTATATCTCCCGTGAAATATCCGAACATTTACGGGCGACCACGAGATTGGATACGGTAAGCGTCGGCAGCATGACGTAGCTCTCATGAATAATCATTCTGTGAAATCAAAATGAATTCTGGGTAACTGGAACTTAGCGAATGCGAAAATGGCTTGTATAAATTATGCAAATGAACGCAACCCGAATGAATCCGATCCTGACTCGAAAGCGAAAGTAGATTACATCGTGGAACGATATTTAGATATTTAGATGCTTAAAACTTGCCGAATGCTTGTAATATAACGTTTTTAAATCATTGTTACTTGTTTTTAGGGTCTTCCTATTGTAATTAACCATCGTATTTTACTACTTGTTGTCGAATGTTTTTATATAGCATACTACAGTAGCCTTATGTATTGGTGGGCGTGATAGTGACTTTAATCTATTATAATAATTCTAACAGTTTACACATTTTACTGTGTTTAACGCCCAATGAAAAGAATGTGAAAGAATGAATGAGCGTGTAGACCAGTCGGTCTGTCAGTCCAAATTTCGTTTTAGTTCATGAAGTTAATATCAATAACGATTTAATATAATGCCGATTACTATAAAGCCATTACCCGACGATCAGCCATGTATGACTTCAATGCTCCTATTTGAAAGTTTACCTCGTTTTCGTTCTTTAATGTTTAAAACCATGTGAGGAATTTAATCCATCTCCAGATACCTGCATCTCGTTACCAAAATATGTGTCTATGCAACTCCCATGTTTCCCAAAGAAAGGGCAGGGTCGAACATGAGGGTCAAATGTCATAAATGTTCGTTTCCTTACTATAACTAAGAATTATAAATCCCCATTATCAGACAAAGTGTCCATAGGAACCTGTGATCATAAATAAAAGATCACAATTCAAGTTAAAAGGTCATGCATTGTTTATTTCTGCTCTTTTTCTGGTTGATGCCTGCATGCATTTTGCTATTTCATTTGATAATTTTTCACTATTACCAGAATATGTGTCGCTTTCCTTTTACTCGTTCTTTGGTTAAGCGGTTAGCTTCACCTTAAAAAGTTGAAGGTCGTGATTTTTTGTTTTGCTTTGTAACTGTGTAATATCTCGGAGAATTTTAATATTTCTTCGGGACATGAATCAAGTTTTAGATGATAAGCCCATATTATAATTATCGTTCCTCAGTGAAAAGTAAAAATATTATTAACTTTAATATTCCTTTTTTGGGTAGATGTTTTAAAAAGCTTCTCACTTTATTGTAATAAATTGGAATTAAAAACAGACGATTTTCTATATTATCCACTTTTCTATATAATCCAAACATATTTAATAGGAAATACAAGTATTTTCTTTAAGTCATGGTTTGATGATAGACTTCATTGTATAGGGGATATATTTAAAGATTGAACCTTTATTCCTTTAGATGAAATAAATAGAATGTATTATTTGAACATAAATTTCATTCAGTATACAGGGGTAATAAGAGCAATATATGAGTTTATGAAAAAAATGTATATCTTGTCCCTACCAACAAATTATTAAACCCTTTTTTCCCCCTCGCGGCGACTGTCGCGCAAAATATCGTGTTTCGCTTCGAGTGTCGTGTGTCGCCTTTGATGAAAGAGTGGCGAGATTATAGATGGCACTATCCGGTTTCCGTACATTATTGTGAAAACACCCGGCACAGTGGTTGCATTTTCGATATTTCACATTTAACCAGTTGATTCAATTTTAACCATTTTTATTTAATTTTGTAACCCAGCTCATAGGCGAATTTTAAAAGAGTGTGGAAACGGCGTTCAGCGCTCCTCTTTTTTTATTTTGACACTTGTCAATCAATTTAGGTCAATTTACAAAATACTTAATGTGACTCACACAACATGAAGAAATTAGTATCAAGTAAAATCGTAAAGTATTTTGAATGTGATGAAATGTATGTGCCAGTTACGCATTACAATGTCATCTTTTGTGCAGTTTGTTGTGTTTTTTAATTGAATTAAAAAAAGAACACCATCCCTCCTTCATAAACCAAATAGTATTGTCGCGTTTGCAGCTTGTGAGTGCATGAATTCATAGTGATACGACTGTCGTATGATGCCATTCTAATTGCACAATATTCCGATTATTTTAATTTAACTAACAATCGTAAAACAAAAAAAAGCGACCCGATAGCGTTTGAAAAAGCATGAGGTTTTCGATACAATCGAGCGAAAATAAAATAGGTTTAAACAAACGAAAGGACCAAGATGGCCCTAATTCGCTCACCTGAGAGGAGTCGGTTCATTCAATCTTCACCAAATGTCAAACTTGACCTAGAAATTGTCAAGACAAACATCCTGGTCAAGTTTCATCATTATTTCATCTGCGAGTCATGATCAATGAAGTTTCATGATCCTAGGCGTAAGCATTCTTGAGTGATCATCCAGAAACCATTTTTCTAAGTTGAGTCACCGTGACCTTGACATCCATTGTGTGAATACGTTATTTGCCACTGTGACCTTGACCTTCGACTTAGTGACCTGTTAATCGATAGGGATCATCTGCGAGTCATGATCAATATACCTATGAAGTTTCATGAACCCAGGCATAAGCGTTATTGAGTTATCATCCAGAAATCATTTTACTATTTCAGCTCACCCCGACCTTGATCTTTGACCTAGTGACCTGAAAGTCACTAGGGGTCATCTTCGAGTCATGATCAATGTTCCTATAAAGTTTCATGATCCTAGGCATAAGCGCTCTTGAGTTATCATCTGGCAATCATTTTACTTTTTCGGGTCAACGTGACCTTGACCTTTGACCTAGTGACCTGAAAATCAATACGGGTCATCTAGGAGTCATGATAAATGTATCTTTGAAGTTTCATATTCCTAGGCCTAAGCGTTCTTGAGTTATTATCCGGAAACCATTTTACTATTTTGGGTCATCGTGATCTTGACCTTTGACCTAGTGACCTGAAAATCAATAGGGGTCATCTACTAGTTATGATCAATGTACCTATGAGGTGTAATGATCCTAGGCCTAAGCGTTCTTGAGTTATCATCCGGAAACCATTTAACTATTTCGGGTCATCGTGACCTTGACCTTTGACCTAGTGACCTGAAAATCAATAGGGGTTATCTGCAAGTCATGATCAATGTACCTATGAAGTTTCATGATCCTAGGCATAAGCGTTCTTGAGTTATCATCCGGAAACCATTTTACTGCTTTGGGTCACCGTGACCTTGACCTTTGACCTAGTGACCTGAAAATCAATAGGGGTCACCTGCGAGTCATGATTAATGTATCTATGAAGTTTCATGATCCTAGGCATTAGTATTCTTGAGTTAATATCCGATAACCATTTCCCTATTTCGGGTCATCGTGACCTTGACCTTTGACCTAGTGACCTAAAAATCAATAGGAGTCATCTGCAAGTCATGATCAATGTACCTATGAAGTTTCATGATCCTTGGCATAAGCGCTCTTGAGTTATCATCCGTAAACCATCTGGTGGACGGACGGACCGACATGAGCAAAACAATATACCCCCTCTTCTTCGAAAGAGGGGGGGGGGGCATAATGAGCAAACTGCCCCCCTCCCAGCAGCCATGTTATTAAACTGACCGGAACCATTTTTGAACTCAACTCTCGTATCAAGGAAATAAATGTTCTGAGCAAATTTCATGAAAATTGGGCCAAAAATGTAACTTCTACTTAGTTCACATGTTTTCACTATATACATATAGAGCAAACTGCCCCGTCCCCTGGCGGCCATGTTTTTTCACCGACCTGGACCATTTTCGAACTCTCCAAGAAATCAATAAAACCAATGTTTTGACCAACTTTCATGATGATTGGGCAAAAAATGTGACTTCTAGAGTGTTTACAAGGTTTCTATATAGCCAAATAATATATATATATATATATATATTATATAATATAATATAAATATATAGCCAACAATATAGCCCACTGGCGGCCATGTTTTTCAACACACAGGAACCGCTTTTGAACTCAATCAAGATATCATTAAGACAAACATTTTGACAAAGTTACATGAAGATTGAACATAAAATGTGACTTCTACAGTGTTTAAAAGGTTTTTCCTTTTTTTTACCTAGTGACCTAGTTTTTGACCCGGCACAACCCAGTTTCGAACTCGGCCGAGATTTTATTGGGGCAAAGCTGTTGACCAAGTTTAATGAAGATGGGACAAGAAATGTTGCCTCTAGAGTGTTTACGAGCAAATGTTTACGGACGGACGGACGGACGTACGACGGACTAAGATCGGTCAGAAAAGCTCACCAGAGCAATCAGGTGAGCTAAAAAGCGACGCGTACACATGTCATGGCAAAATAATCAGCCAATGAAAATTCGCTAGTATCAAGAAGTTTAAGCAGCGGTCAAAGACAACTCTACCAATGACAACACAGCTTCTAAATTTAAAAATCATTGAAATAGCCCCGTATGAGTTCATCTCGATCTGTCATGTTCACGAAATTTTAAACAACAGTGAATTTAATGGATGATCTAATGCAAGGATTCTGATTAGCCGATTAACTTGAAGGCACAAGATAGTATCTTGTTCCCTCCATATAATCCGCCTGTGATTGGCAGATTATCTTGTGCTCACAATATAGCGATTGTGTTTCCCCGTCTCCGAAAAAAAAACAGAACTTCTGTTTTCCCGGGTCAAAAAAAAAGAAATAACTCGTGAAAACAGAATTATTTTGTGTTTCCCCGAGTTAATGTTTTTTGTGGAGACGTTAAAACAAAAATTGTGTTTACCCGAATTCTTTTTTTGGAGCGGTGATATCACCTTAGTGCCACCGTACATGTGTTTATGTTTTTTTTGTTTCTTTGTTTTAAAGGCAACCGTATACAAAAGGCTGCGCATTTTCGTACATGCAGATGTTTAGACATGTTGAGAACTTAAGCGGTGATTGTTTGGGTACAAAAAAAAACAAAAAAAACCAGAAGCACATCACATATAACCATGAAACGTTATATACACATGAATATCAAAGTTGGATTAAGCACAACTTTTTACTGGCGGTATAATTCTGCTGTGACAAATAGATATTATCTATAATATATTGCAAGTTTACCATGCACAAATGTAATTAGTAGATGTTTTCGTCGACAGAAAGATCGTGTTGAAATACTATGAAAGCTGTGTTTATGACGACATGATTAAGTCATGATTGAGCACTTTGGACAGTCATGTAACAAGATTCAATTCAAACAAACTATACAAAGCGTGCATGCTCAAAATGTCAAACATCGCTGCCATTATAACTGGAAGGTGTCCATTACGTTTTCGGTATCCCATTCGTAAAACGGGTATTGTGTTTAGACCGTGTTCCCGATGTGTTTTCATTCTCATTTACATTTGCGATTATTTTAGGCATATGACATGGACTCATATTATTAGAAATAGCGTTTAAACAAAAAGCAAGTGTTTAACGTTTTTCTGAACAGTTATATCAATATATATTTGCTACAAGACAAAAATAATGTTAATGATGATTGTGAGTATGCATTGTGTAAATTGTTGTATGCCATCGATATATGCCTGTTATACCCGCTTGTAATTTAATATAATATTGTATCATAATGCTTTATGATGTGACAATATTTTGTGTTAAACTGCTCCTTGAATAAATGTTAATGTTAATCTTGTTTGCGTGTGTTTCTTTTTCTCTCCGACGGTTTCGGGCATGTGTCTCACCTTGTGACAAGCATTATTATCTGTCTTCTACGCATTTGACAGACTAGTGTGGTGCAAAAGTACGTCATCGTATGTGATTCATGTGTGGGATTGTCAGATGGTGTCCTCAAATTGCGAAATTGTTATCTTTTAATGTATTTCTTTTGGTGAATGTCTATCTATAGTTACACCAGTTAACGTTATGATTCGCTTTGAATTTATATTTGGTTATTATATTATCATGTATTTTGGAGCTGAGGAAGAAAAATAAACCTGTTATATATAGTAAACGTGTAATGCGAGCATATTCGTTCACCATCACGGTTTTAATTTAGAAAGCCCCACATAGAACTTGCATTATGTATGTTATATGAACATGCCCCAGGACATTTGCTCTTTATGCGGACGTCAGTAATTTTAGTCTTATTACCTCTGCTGAATTTCTTTGACAACAACAATGAGTTTCCAGTTTCCTTGTCAGAAGTGGAAAGCATCGAGCGCGTGTGTGCTGCGCACATACAAAACAAATCCAATGTCTAATGCCAAGCTCGCGCATTGTTTATTTTAAGAAAGAGAAGTGAAAAGAAACATTGAACATCGTTTCATTCGTGGAATGTGTACTATAACCGTGCCCTTATTACTTATTACTAGGAAAGAGTCGCCCACCTTATACTACTAAAAGATGCGTGTTCCTACTACGCAATGACTTTAACGCTCAATCAGTAAACCGGGGATAGTAATCAAACTTCAAGGGCTTGACGTTATGACAAACGAACAATCGTGTTTATGAAAGTGTCGAATCCGTAACAAGACAATGTCTTATCTATGATGCCTCGTCACTTATAAAGCAAGCATAACGCTGCACAGGCATTCATTTCAGATTGTTTGCTCCGTAAGTACATCGTTCAGCATGCTGGTTATATTATTTTTCCTCGTTGTCATGTGTTCGAGCTCCTGGACGGCGGACCCGGCCCCATGCTGCATTCCGCAACAGTTCAAAGCGCGCATGTACTCATTGACCGCCGTTCTCACTGCAGGATCAACTTTACCTGTCATAAATGACGTATGATTTATATTTTATATCGATTTGTTTTCTCTTTTAATTCACATATTTAAATTATTACAGTATAGGCGAATGTTGATTCGATCAGTTGAACACGCTTATTTTAATCGGTTGTTAAAGGGGCCTTTTCACGTTTGGGTAAATTGACAAAATTGAAAAAATGTTTCAGATTCGCAAATTTTCGTTTTAGTTATGATATTTGTGAGGAAACTGTAATACTGAACATTAATCATGCTCTAAAATAGCCATTATAGGCATATTTTGACGATTAAAAAACCCGAAAATTATAAAACGTTGCAACGTGAAACGAATTAATAATTTGGAGAGTTCTGTTGTTGTCGTTATATTTTGTGTATTTGGATTGTTTAAACAAGATTTAAAATACTGCAGTGTATCGGAAGGATGGCCGAGTGGTCTAAATCGTAAACTTTTTCTCCAGGACTCCAGGGGTCAGTGGTTCGAGCCCTGCTGGGGTTTACCTTTTTTTCTTTTGTAATTTTATTCTAGATTTTTTTACTGGAGCTTTTTTTATCCAGTGTTTACAATTAACAATATAAAGAATTTACTGACAAACTTCAAAACATGCCAAAATCTGTGAAAGGCCCCTTTAATATTTGTTCATAAACATGTTAACATGATTGTGGTATACGCAAATTTTTAGTTTACCACATTAACACGCTTTGTTAAATCGGTTGCTTTGTACTTGACTATTATAGTAATGGTTAGTGCAAATACACATGTATCAACTAAAGTTTATGTTCGAGACATATGTTAAGCAGACGATATTAAACAACGCTGTTGTGTTCCTTTTCTGAATCCGGAATGACGTCATCCAGGATGTCATCGAGCTGACGTATGACTTTACGCGCCAGCAGACGCGTCAAGAGGGTCAGACCCTCATAGATCCGGCCACCGGGGCCAGGGCCAACTTCACGGTCTACAACGACTATAAAAACGTATGTGATAGCTAACCGATGTTTTATTCCTATTTATATATGAAGGTCTCGAGAATGTCAATATCACCTTCTAAGTAATACAACGTCCCAAATGTTTTTTACTTCCGCTCAATTATGCAGGGTTTATTTCATGCCCGTGCATCGATGTACGTTTATGAATTTGGTAAAAGCCATACAATTTACATAGTGCATAATGTAATCGATTTGTAAAATTCAGTTGTCATCAACACAAATATCCTGTAAAACATTCCCAATACAGAAATTTAATTCTGATGTGCATTTTTTCACAGAGTAATATACATTTCCCAAAGTAGCATGTCTATACGTAGTATAGGCCCTCTTGTGAATACATATGAATTTAGGAAGTGAACCAATACAAAAAACGCATGCCAATCTATAGTTAAAAGTGTATTATTGGACATAACAACGAAAACTCCATTTAAATCGGAAATGTATTGACAAAATACTGGCTAGACTTAGCTCCCTGTAGTAATATATTTTAATTACAATAGTCGCATAATATCCCAGTGTGCAGAATCAACGGGGTTTTCAGTGATTTACACACGGGCTGGACAGAAAGGAAACACACCGTTAAGAACTTTATTTTTGCAAATATGTCAAGTTATTGAAATACATAAGCAAAAAAACTTTAGTACATACAAAACAGTTTTTCTTGCAGTTTGTGCCGATATGTAAAGGTATAAAAATAAATCATTGAAAACGTCTGAAATCGGTGACAAAAGTTCAAGTTGCGTGAAGCAAAATCGTGCAGTATACATTGAGTTTTTAAACAAGAGCAAATGCTTATTAAATAAAGTAATTCTGATGTTGTTCAACTTGCTATAAGCAGATTAAAAATCTGTCTTTTATGCACTAGTTAAAATTCCCATTAAAAATTGTTTTAAAAAGTTACTTGGAAAAAAGCAGCACTTACCGGTGTGTTTACTTCCATTTAATGTTTATTTTGGAAACCCAACAAAGTCACGTGATCCTGCACCATATATCCCTATGGACTGGTTGCTAAGAGTTATTACTATGCGCATGACCATGGAATAAACATGACCTACTTTCCAACAAACAACGGAAATCATTAGACTGATCGTCGTATTAGTCATGCATAACCATCAAATAAATATCAACTTCTAAAAATTGAAGAAAAAAAATCATTAACTTTCCAGCACTTTTTGAAGGTTTTTCCTGAAAGGCATGATACTATGAGGAGGGTCGATACTATAAGAGCAAGGGATATATTTAATGTGAAAGTTTGGTATTCAAAAGCGCAGTGACAAAAAAGTTTCATTCTCGATTTAAAATATATATTTGATATTAACATTAACATCGATAACCAACTTTACTTAATACAAGGTCATTATGACCGATTATTATGCCAGCTACTTTACACATCTATTTGAATGTTTAAATGTATTGTTAACCATCGTATGGTTCGTATTGTTATTTTTCAAACTTACTAAGGCATCAATCCAGTTTTAATTGCAACATAATGTCAAGGTTTTTTTCGAATGTTTGCATATAAATGAACATATGTCAATCTATAACGATAACAAAATATACTTTCCAGCACCAAACGTACACGATCAAGGGCGGAGTATGCACCCAGACAGCCCTGAATCAGCCCCTGGTCCCTCCCTGCATCACAGGTACGCTAAATGACCCTCCCGCAATAGACCAGTTCATTGTTATTGTTTTGATTCCTGATTTTCGCGCATGCGCAATGCACTGGTAGTCAAAAGCATTGCTTACAGCTAACGCAAAGCATTATTCTCCACGCAGAGTTGTCGTTCCTTGCTCTCACATGAATGTAATGTAACCGGCGTGCAAGAGATTGGCAAAGCATATGGATAACGAGACTTGTTTAGTCAATAAATCGATAAGAAACTAAAAAAAAACTAAATAATATTTAAAAAATATAATATTTAGTGCCAAAATAATGCATTAACACATGTATTTGCATTTTAAAAAAACGAGTCATTAGCATCAAAGTAATTAAGATTGTCTGAAGACTGAACGACAGACAATTCGACACAACAAAGAGCTCTATGCATTAGCCGTATAATTATTTGCAGAAAA
The DNA here is from genome assembly GCF_020536995.1 of Dreissena polymorpha. NCBI lineage: Eukaryota > Metazoa > Mollusca > Bivalvia > Myida > Dreissenidae > Dreissena > Dreissena polymorpha. The sequence goes on along the minus strand of NC_068359.1, from coordinate 37,659,868 downwards.
GCTTCAATAAAAATAATCATACATCTTATTATAAAATTACAAGTATCAATTGCATGCGTAAACTCGAGTAATAAAAAATTAGTGATAGAATGTGTCAGTGTTTCATTGAAAATAAACGTACTACAAAGCCCTATTAAAAGCGAAGTTCATGACGGTATTTACATGTAATTTTAATTTGGATGGGTGTTGTTCAGAGAATGACTTGAGGAATATTAACATACAACTAAAAAACACAACCTCACATGATGCAAATTGAACTGTGTATTCATGTAAACTGGTTACTAGTGATCGAGTATGAGTGACAACTATCTAACATTTAACACACACACACGCACGCACGCACGCACGCACGCACGCACGCACGCACGCACACACACACACACACACACACACACAACATAATATATAGACATATATAATATAATATATACATATTGTTTCATTATTATTTACCCCCATTGATGTCAAACGTAATTTCTTGTTTTTATGATGTATTTCGTGCTCTGCCGTAACATTACATCTTCATACGGAATGACGTATTTATAATTAACCGATGCCCGCTAAATACGTTTCATATTTTTTATTTACATTTTATAATTCATAAATACTTTATTTTTTAATAAATAAAACGGGCTTGTATCTTTACCGTGTTCAATTTCCGATAATCTTTAGACTTCAAATTTGTACAATATGTAACATATCTAATTTAAGCAACTGTTAAGTATGTCGGCGGTTAGTCCAGACTGAAGAGATGATGGCATCATCAATTGCGTTTAATGACCAGACTGTCATCTGCCACCTAGTGTAATTTATGACACCATGTTGTTAGTTAGGTCTGGACAATATCTGATCAAAACGAGATAATCGGATTAGGCAGAACAAAGGGGCGATTAAACACCGGAATACAAAGGCTTAAACGATTTTAAGATTGGTGCAAACAGTCAAATGAAAACTATTGCATTTAATTTAATTTAATGTTTATTTAATGTGTCAACATGTTAGTTTTCCCGGACCAGGGTAGATCTATAGGTCCCTGCCCAGACAAATACCATTATGGTTAATTTGTAAATGTTTTTTTTATTTGGAATTGATCTATTTATTAATTTTGTTCAATCTTATTTGTTTCAGTAACGTAGAACAACTTGTTGGCATGTTGAAAAATAAAATCTAAACATATTCGTTTAAATATAACCGATCACGTTCTATTTCTCCCTATTGATTGTATCTTTCTTTTGACTACCAATAAAGCCCGGATGTAAACACGCAGGTGAGCGTGACGTCACGCGTGAACTGGTCTATATGCCGTTATTTACCAAACACAGTTGATGACGTTGTCTATTTTTCGAGAATCATATTGCGATTGCCATACAGTGATAGTTTTGTTCATTCGTCCGTCCTTTGAAGATGAATTTACCGGGGTTTTTTAAACAACACTAGTTAACCACAGTTTGTCATTAACCTCATCGACACACATATATTGGGCCATCTGGGCTTGATCTCAGTTAACTATATTATAACGTTTCTACTTGTAACAACGTCACACAGTAAGCTGCGATACGATGCTAAACGATACAATTAAATACTATAGCTCATAAACAAATGTTGTTAATATTTGATAGGCCCTACTTACACTGCCGTTGCTTTAGACAATACCCTTACCACCTATTCCTCACATTTGTCTTGATTTTTACACAAAAAAGACTTTAAACCAATCACACTTGCCAATATACGTAACTTTTACAGTTTCTTCTTGCATCAATACTGCATGATACAACCATTTCATGCTTTTACTGTTGTTTCTTAGGTAAAATATAAAATGTTTGTTTCCATCTATAAAATAGGGTATGTATGTATGTCGCTTACCTTTGTCATGGTACACATTTCGATTACCAATTAAATAAGAGTATGTCTTGACATGTAGATATCTTCAAAATATCTATTTTAATTGTGTCTATATTTTAATAACGTTAAATTTAACATGGAATTCCAAAAAGAGAGTATGCACATAAAATTAGAGACGGTAGGGTTGATTGAAACAAATGACTTAACTGTGTATGCGTATGGCCTTTCTTTTTTATATTCGTAACGCCAAATCTGGCATGGACCTTAACTTGGATCTAATATCTAATTTGGATTGGTATTAATTCAATTATTAGATCTATTTAGTCCAGCAACAGCACAATTTAACAACACGTATGGCACTATTGATGATTAAGACCGTACAACCCTACAACACGCTTATCTTAATCGTGACATAGTTTCGAATTCATTTGAACCACCAACACACAAGTGATCGACAGTGTATATACCGTCTTTTCGTTTTTCGTTTTGCAATCGACTTAACGACAAACAAAAATCAACGCATATTGGTTCATTTTCCGATTTCTTTATAACCGAAACAAAACCAAAGTATAAAAACAAAATCGACTTGTTATCGTTTTGTGTTATACAAATTATAAAACAAAACACGAAACGTATTTCACTATACAAATTTCGTTTTAACTTTAATTTAATAAAAATCAATATTTGAAAATTGAAAAGAAGTATTTGGTCGCGTTTATCGTTCTTGGTTTGGTAAAACAAAAAACGAAAAACGAGTGGCGCTACGCTGCGCTGCGGTAGATAAGTCATGATTGATCTTTCTGCGCAGTTTTCTCCCTTAGATATTATTATTTTAAATACATGAATGTACAAAATTATAGAAGAACAAAAGTCTTAGGACAGCTGTTGTTGGCTAGTCTAATTGGAAAATAAATAGATCTAGTAATATTAAATTATGATACAAATGTACATGTCTGTTTTTGTTTAAAATCATTGGATTTGAGTACATGTATAACATGCATTTGACAATCATGGCACAATAAAATATCTTTGTTCAGCATAGCTTTATTCTTCAAGTAATTAAAACAATCGAATTATTTACTACATTGTATTCATATCTGGTTCACAAATGAACAAAAGCCCCATATTATTGGTTAACATAATATGCCGAACATTGCCTCATGAATCCCTGTCACGGCACATCGTCTGCCGTCATTGTGGACTCTTGTACCACACAGGTCTTGTATCCAACCGGTGATTTGCAACAAGTTGCAAATATACTGGACCTGAATGTCACACTTAAGATTCTTATGAAGTCCAGAACCAAGGTTTTGATGCTTAAGCTATGCGTTTACGAACTGGGTTCTTTTAAAATTGTATCAGCATGATTATGTTTGGTGCTTCCTTTATAGGATAAAGAAAATTTATGAAAATTATTTTTTTTAATTGAAACTCTTTACAACACCATTACATTATAATAACAAAATAATCAACTCTAATTATAGTGAATTATTTAAAATACATAAAGCTATAACGTTGTTAAAAATTAATTCATTTGTATGAATGAAATTTTTGTTTAGTTTTTGTACAGATAGACCGTTGTGACGAGTTATCAGGTAAATAGGCCGTTATCATATCCCATTTCGGTGTTTAATTCAGCCAACTTCACGTACGGTGGCACCTACAGGGTCGGATCCTCTGCCAGCAACACGCAGGTACAGATCTGGAGTGGCACCTATCTGGGAACGCTTTGGATGAACACGCACGTGTCCGACCAGAATTGCGCACCCGTCTCCGTCAATTTCTTTGGGGACGCTCCAGATGGCAGTACGTTTTCAATGTGATATTCAATATTATAGTTATTATATGTTACTCAGTTTTACTTCACGTATAGGGCTATTAGGAAACGAGGAGAAGCTGGCAAAATGCGTTTCACTATTATTTGTACTTTTGTTTGCCTTTTGATTTTCAGAGACACAAATAATTGTATTTGAAACTTGACATATCCAACTTAAGTTACAATCACAGTCTCTAGCCTAATCGCGCCAATAGGTTACTTATGCTAAAATAAATTCCTTCTTTGTTCTATAATTAAATACATGAAATATGAAATGTTTGATGTCAATTTCCAACATAACAAAGCTACAATCCAGTATACCCTATACATGTTAAGAAAGATACGACCATACAGTTTTCAAATAATACCATATTAATAAAGTCTATTCTCTTTAACTGAGAATATTTACCTTACAAAGAACAACGCAGTTCTTTCCGGCCTGTCGTTGTTGTTATTGTTAGGCATGAACACCCTAGATATAATGTGTAAGGCTAGACACCACTGCAACAAAGAAGTGCCAAACAAAGAGCGTTTTCTTATTTCTTACCTATACACTCTTTAACTTTTATACAAAACTTTTAATTTATATTCCACTGGATCAATTTTGATATTAAAAAATAATTTTATATATCAAACTATTGAATGGTTTGACTAAACAGTTCTTAATTTTCATAATAATATCAATGCTAAATCGTATAATTGAATTTGATGATTAGCAGTCGCGGGCGGCAACGAAAGATGGATATGCCGCTATTTTTTATTTCAATATGTAAATGGTCGTAATAAATTAATAATATAAACTCGAGACATACAATTAACTTGTATCTGTAACTGCTTATATGTGCTTGAATATGCAATATAAACATTACCTCTCTCTGCTGTTATAAATGTGTTAATAAAGAAAATATATATGAAGCTATTTAATCGGTGTTGATTTATACCAAGGTGCTAAACTGCTGACGTCATACCAGTTCTTAGACGTTAGAAGTGACGTCACCTTACACGAAAGCGACTTCAGGCGACCGGATGAGTGCAAACACGTATGTTTCTGTAAAACCTTTTGCACGACATTCATACAACCGACAACATCTTGTTATATTTTCCATGAGATTGGTTTTTAAGGCTTAAAAGAATAATACCTGGACCAATATGCGTCAACCCATTAATATACTTAAAACTTAAGCATAAAGAACGTTTTATTAGCTATGTTTTAATTAGCTAGATATGCTATGTTTTACTTCATTTACTTTCATTTAATTTACAGTTATAATAGTCTGTATTAAGAATTATTGGAAATATACAATCTTGACTTTACTACCAGCATATTAAGTCTAAACATAAACATTCTTTAGCAGATGAGTATGTAAAGTTTAAGTTTCGGTTCGTGAATTTGTATGTTGTTTTTTCCATTTCGGAAAAATATAAGTGGAAAAGCTAACACATAATAAATGTCATGAGCTTTATTTCCTCTAGCGGTTTGTTTTGTAATGGTTAGCTGTTTTGTTGTTCTTGCAGACCATTATTGAAAGACCCCCGAACCAATATATTGCTATGTGAAAAAGCGGGAGGGACATTAATCGTGACCAGTATTCAGCCAGTTATTGTAATTGAGTGTATTGCACGAATACGCAAACAAGGAAAATGCATATGTGAAAGCTGCAGGGGGTACTTTTGTACAACTGGCATTGACGTTGTGAATAAATGTCTTACAGGATATCTTTAAGGTTGTGGGGTGGGATGGTAACTTTAGGAGACCTTTCTTTCATTATTATCATTATTTTATAATTCACGCATAGTTTGAAATGTTATTTACCGAAAAAGTAGTATTTGCCATTAAGATTGTTCAATACGTTTTATTTTCAGGTCGATGCACCTGTTGGAAAGTGACTGACGCATGTAGGGCTGGTTTCGCAATGTCTTTGTTTGGTAGTGGTTCAAATAAAATTATAAGATTTGCTCAGGAATACTGTCTGTACTTATTTCCGTTGGCATGCGGGCGGGCGGGCGGACGGGTGGCGCCTGTGATGGTTTCAAAAAGTTTTAATCGTATAATCGTGAAACTTGGTGATAATGTTAGTGATCATAAGATATCGGCTGTTTTTAATATCAGCCAGATCGCCTAAAACACTTCTAAAGGTTAGCTCTTGGAATATAGAAAAAATCGCAAACTTTCCGTTTCTATTCTCGATCTGAAATATTTTTATCATCAAACTGTATACCGGTAACACTTGTATGTGCATAATATAGAACTTAGATCTATAAATTGACGCATCGCTTGTAACTCTTCTTAATTATGGCACTTAAATTGTAAATAATGCAAAAAATAGCCTTGTGCTCACTTTTGCTCTATACGTTAAAATGTAGTGTCATCAAAATTGGAGACGATGTTTGTGGGCATAAAATTTCGGCAACGTGGAAAAACCAGCAAGCTCTTTTGACCTATTGTCCTTGAATACTATACGATTTTCTGTTAAATTTGCATAGAAGAACGGAAAAAATTAATTGAACCACAATAGCTGCGTCCCCATAAATTTCTGTTCCAACTTTTTAGACGCATATTAATTCATCCTTCACTGATCTAATTGTTAATCTAGAACTGTAAACGGATGTATTCAATGATAAGTTGGCATTTTTTGTTAAGCTTATGAAATATGCCACTCAATGTTGTATTTTTTTAACTATTGCAAAAACAGCATTCCACAATTATGATAAATGATAGCAACAATAAAACATATCAAAGTATGCGGCCTAATGAGTCAGTACGTCCCAAACAATTTAAAAATCTGTATTATAGATTTTTCAAATACACCCAAAGAAACACATTGATAAACATTATAGCCAGCACAAGTCATGAGTACAGTGGGATACGTGTGGTAACTAGTGACGCAGTAGGATGCAAAGAGCGGTAAAAAAAACTTATTTTATCGGAACGTTGCCACGCAGAAGGAACTTTGCTATTTGTTAGTGTGTTACTGCATTTAACAGATGAGTCTGATCTTAATATCTTGGTGGAGAGATTTAATAAACAACAAGCTCTGAGTGAGTTGTCAACAGATCCATCGGCCGCAGCATTTCTTTCGTTTTAAACGCATCTTAGGACACATTATTTGCATACAAGACGATGAACCTTTCGGTTTCGATTCTAAGTGGTAGATTACTAGTTCGTTAATGAGCAAGAAATGCGCCATTGTTCTCTTTCTTGTTTGGTTTTATCATTCGTTTATGTATGATTCGCTCTGAAATGTGCATTTGCACTAAGCGCAGTACGTCCGCAGCTTGCTTTGACAAGCGCTGAATCGACTCACACATATCTTGATCAGTATACAATTTATAGTTTCTTTCGGCCATATCTATACTTTCAACATTCATTGCCAACACCGATTCAACATGACCATGCTAGACAAAAGCGTGAATGTGAAATAACCATGACATACCATACGTGAATGTACAATAACCATTTGAACATTCCTAATCATTTGTTTATTAACACCAATAAAATCGTTTACCATAACATTGTCATTCGAAGCGAATCTACGGTACACTGGTTTGCTATTCCAACCTGCTTTATTCGCGCAATATAGGTAAATGTGTAATAGTTTACACATTGTATAATGCACATTTTCGATGGCGTTTTAAATACGACGTATTATTGAAATAGACAGTCTAGTTAATCATTACCCGTGTAAGTCATAATTATTTTCACATACTTTAAAGTAAGTTCATTAATTTAGATTATGTTTATCTATGTGTTTGCGATTGTTTGATGATTTTGTCAGGATTATGAATTGTGCACGCGGGATCCACATATATCTTCAAGAAACTGATATCAGTACGTTAAAGTCCCCGTTCACGTAATAGATCTCTGTTCTGCATATAAATCGTATAGCGAGAAATAAACTTTACATAAATTCATTGAAATATTTTTTTTGTTCGAGATTGATATCGAAAACTTGGTCGAAATCGGTTTTGAGTCGATGAAAAAATATATAAATGATCATAAATACATGCAATAGGCGACAATCATTGCAGCGTCGCGAGTAATGCAAATTATATCTATATTTAGCTTTCGCTAAACATTATTAGCATATGGAAGATAAAAACATAGATTTAGCAAAAACGTAGCGTTGCAACTCAGTTTCCGTCTGTAACAAATGTATTTGTATTTGTTCTTATCATCTCTCCGCTAAACTCGCCCATATCCGCAATGGTGTTTCTATGGGTTTGAATTAACGTGTCGAATCAAGAATATTAATTAGGTCGTTTTCGTACTTAACCGTACTCGACCCCAAAATAAAAATCACTATATTGTTTGGTTTAAACCGATTTCAACAGGATTTTCATTGATATCCTCAATAAAAACACGTTTACTTACGATTCTGCCCATATATATATATATATATATATATATATATATATATATATATATATATATATATATATATATATATATATATATATATATATATATATATATATATATATATATATTTATATATATATATATATATATATATATATATATATATATATATATATATATATATATATATATATATATATATCCGCGAATGGGGACTTTAAGAGAGACTGGTAAGATAATATATGAAGTCTTAAAACTATATCTCGATCAGACAACGTTTACAGTGCGTGAAACAAATAGAACATTTTACGTTTTCACTTACATTTTGTAACAGTTTAATATTGAATTGTTACCACGTTTTTTATATAAGACATCTACCTGGTAAATAAACTATGTACATTTTGTATTACTAGTAGTTCCTGCCCTTGAACATGCGCATTCTGCTTGCAAAAAATGACCTACTGACTGTTATTGACGCAACCTTGTTATTTGACACTTAATTCATCTTCTCTTATACTCGAATAGGGAAGTATATAGTGCAATTTTAGTAACTTCTAGTTGTTGTATCGTCACGAAACTGCACTCGAGGACGTCTCCTTATCAGACAAGGAAATAGGAACACACAAAAACCAGGAAGACATGAGCGACAGAGTTTGCACTCATCCGGTGTTGTCGTCTGCATATTTTGATTTATGTATTTGTCTGAAACTATCATAGCAATAAATAATGATCATTTTGGTATGTTTAGCGTTCCTGTTATCACTTCCGGTGGTGTCGTCTGCAGACGTAGCCAGGACGCCATGTTGCACACCGGAAATATTCACTGCGGAACTGTACGTGCTGTCTGCGGTGCTGACATCCGGTTCTTCTCAACCAAGTATCAGTGACGTAGGTTTGCGTCTGCAGTCACTCGTTGAATGATTTGAAAGGATCGTTTCCTCCGTCTCAGAGTTTGGGTTTTTGTTACCGATGGATTGTTGTGTGCTTGTTTTTACTTATAGGAAAAAAGAAGGTATACACCCGAATGGATTCCCATTAAATTTTTGAGATTACCGGTACATGAACTAGTGGGAATTTTTATTTCCTCCGTCAAAAAGTGTGTGTTTTGTTTGTTGTTAACGTGGACTTGTTTTGTTACTGTTTTCTTTCCATTAAACAGTGTTAGAAAATGAAGGTATGATTTTAATGAAGGATTCACTTTTAATGTTTGAACAAAACCACTTTGCGCTTTTACGGTATTTTTGTTTAAAGGAAATCTCCTCTTTACAAAAATCCAGTTAATGCGAGAAGTGTCGTCCCTAATTAGCCTGTGCGGACTGCAAAAGCATTAAGACCAGTTTTCCCAGAAAGATGCTCGTATAAATAATTTCTTTTATTGAAATAAGCCACTGTCTCCCTCGTTAATAGGACGTTATCCACCTAACGTACGACTACACGCGCCGACAGACACGTCAGATCGGTCGCAAGCTGGTGGATCCGGCCACCGGGGCGAGGACCAACTACATCATGTTCAGCGACTATAAACACGTACGTGTTGGGTTTGTTACGTGTCGGGTGTATGAGCCTCGCTCTGGGAAATACTTGTTTATGTTAAAAGCAATTGTCTTAAATTTTGCATATTAAGAGACTGCATACATCTCAACCACCTGTCAAAATTTCATAAAGATATCTTGTTTAATAATACATGGTTTGTTATTTCTACACTTTAGAAGCGATTTTCTCAAAATCACTTTTTTGTACTTTCGTGCATTTAGAATTAGTGCGACGCCTAGAAACGCCCGTCGGTTTTCCCAAAATTTGGTTTTTATTGCAGCACAAGGTGTACACTCTTAAAAATGGCATGTGTACTGTGGAGCCGCTGACGTTCCCGATGATAGAGCCGTGTGTAGCAGGTAACCATACCTTGTACAAACAAGTAGTAAGTACTCCATTTCTAAAAACAACTTCCGTATTGTTGAAAATCCGGAGCAGGCGAGCGGTTGTACAGTCAGGCGTCGGGGAAGTATTTTTCCGGGGCAACAAAAATTGTTGAGCATGAATTGATTTTCAAATAACTTGGTGGGAGTGAAAAGCAGCATAAGACGAGTAATACCGAATAACCAGGTCATTAAGTCAAAGGTCAAGGTCATATTTCAATGTCAGGGCTTATATAAGAAATTCATTCAAAACTGTGTTGAAGGCATATCTTTCTCCAGCACTGAGAAATGTAGCGATAGCATGGAAAAGGAGTATCTTGTACAAGATCCAGATATGTAGCTTCAATTTCAAGGTCATGTGTCCATGTTATAGCTCCAATAAGAAATAGGTCAAAGCACTTTGTCAAAATCGTATATTTGTCCAGCGCGGATGTATTTTCAAATGCCTTGTCAGAACGGATTAGCCTGGAAGGAGGTCAATGTCACATATAAACTTTACATAAAGGGAATGAGTTCTCAACACCATGTCCGGAGCGTTCATTTTTTAGATACCTTGGTAGAAATGAAACGCATTGTTAAACAGATTGTCGCACACAAGACCCAGACTCCTTTCCAAGTTCAAAAGTCAAAAAGTATCTAGCCTAACTAGGACTTTCGGATAACTTGGTACAGTGAACACAATTACTACGATGAAGTGGAATGCGAAAGAACCAAGTCACTAAGTCGAAGTATGTTACAATTCAAATTTAAAGACAAACAGGATAAACAAGACTGTTTCCAATCTTAATTTGAAAATCTTTATTAGTGGGCGTATCTTTGTGCCAATGGCACACTTGTTAATAGAAATTATCAATTTGTATGCTACAAAGTATGTGTTCTTTTTTTATTTGTCCCAACAATATTGCGAGCCTTGGCAACGTTAACATTTGGCTTTAAATACTTATTATATTCATGCAGAAAACATTTCGTGCTTAATATATATAGTCTTTCAAAACTTGCTTAGGTCATCGCAGTATAAAAGTTAATATTGCTGATTTAAATACCTCTTAATGTTTTAAGATTTCTCTTTAGCTCCAACAAAATATGCACGACCTTGCAACGTGTAATTTCTTGCTTAGCTGTTCAGAGTACGTGTGTAGTTAGACACGTGAACTATGATAACACATCCTGCCGTGACATAAAGTTGGGGGTTTTACATGGCAAAATCAAACAAACGTTATTCCTTCCGGAATGCTTATTGAGCTTCATTTTGCTAGTTTTTCAAATAACGTCAATTCGTCAAAAATTACGTCATTTCATAGTAAAACAGTGATTATTTTTCACAGTTTGAAACAGTGAATTATCACTTTTTATTCACTGATAAATCTCTGTAAACCACCGGAAAGCATAAAATAAAAAGCATTAAACGTTAATTATACAGCCAATTTTAACTACGGAGGCTCGTACCACATCTATTCTGGCGTCAACAGCTCCCAGGTTCACATGTGGAGCGGACTGTATCTCGGCGCTCTGAGGATGAGCGTCCACGTGTCCGGTAGTGAATGCGAACCAGTCTCGCTCAGCTACCATGGCGTTGTCCCCGGTGTTGGTAAGCCATACAAGCGAAAACTTCAATTGTTTCATTAGAACATTGTTTTCTTATTTGTTTCCCAAAGAACTTCTGAGTTAAATAAGCGCAACGCTTTGAGGACCCGAGGATTACGGTTTAAAGACTTCAGCTTTATTTTAATATACAGTAATGTGACGGCCGTTTTCCTTGTCTGTTTCTCTGTTGTGCGGAACATACACGCTAGAATTATCCGACTGATTAGAACAAAGTTATGCCCGCATAACCTTGCTATGGTATTCCGGCCGTCTGTTTATGTGTGCGTCTGTCATTCACCATTCTTCAGTTTGTGAAAAATATTACACGAACTTGAAAGAATGCAGAACAAATTACTACATATTTAAGATGTGATCTAAACACGAACATAAACAAATAATTGTTCACAGGCGTACACCTGTTAACCACCTCACGGTTTCTGGATGTTACAACGTACACTTCGCTTCCTCCTGCCGTCTTCAGCCTTCCGGACGAGTGTAAACATGTACGTAGAAAGCGTTTACAATCATTTATTTGAGTCCCGTTCTCGGGAAATCGGGCTTTATGCATGTGCGGAAAGTGTCCTACCAGATAAGCTCTTCAGTCCCCACAGGCTTGTCAGAGGCGACACTTTCCGTTTGTATTGATTTGTTGTTTGCAGGAAGTACTTAACGCAAATCCACTGTATGCGGAAAATGTCGTCCCTGATAAGCCTGTGCGGTGTGCACAGGCTTATCTGGGATGATACTTCTTGAACACGCAATAAGCCCCGTTTTCCCAGAGCGCGGCTCGTTTATATGCTAAACACTCTATGCATTATTGTAATTATACTGTTTCAAAACGTTGCAGTACCAAAGCACATCTACGAGTTATTCTGATACTTCGCAAATTGAATAATCTCAGTTATAATAAGGTTTGATATCAATTTATGAAATATGTATAGAAATGAGGTGTGACAAAAGTGTCGTCGCTTTGTCCGTCCGTCCGTTCTTATTATGCTTCCACAGACCTCCATACAGTTTACCAGAGTGTCAAATGAATTCTTCCGACAGTTTAAACCATTACACCCGGTGCTACCCGTAATTGCGGCACTTCCTGTACGAGATCGTACAGATAAAGCGTGCATGGGTCTGAATATTAAGACAATATTTTGTGTAATGAATTGACAAATAGCTGGATACGTATAAACATATCCAAGTATAAGTCGATCAGGTTTCACAAATTTTTTATGATGCTAATGCGTACTGTTCCAAAGTTAGGCTCAAAGGTAAACACTTTATATGAGCATGATCAAAATCGATGCTGTAAATTTTAGTGCTTTTATCGATTTGAGGGCATGAAATGAAAACGCGCCATGACTGGTTTTCTATTGCTGGAACAAATGTTATATGTGATGCAACGCGGATGAACCGTAACTCTTGCATCACGGTCAGGGTCATTCTTAAATAAAACGTCAAAATTGACTTTGTGATCGTATGCGATGGTCTGCCTTTAAAACTTGGTCATTAATACATGCATATAAAATTATTTATGCGCATTTCAAACAAGATCATTACTGACTTTAAATTTCCATACCACAATTAGAAGTCACAGCGCAATCTGTTTGGAATCTTGAATTGTATAGCTATACATATTAAAACCACGCATTGCAAAATGCTGCCACATATGTAAGCATAATGCATTTGTTTATATGTGTTTCAGCTTCCTCAACTTCAAGGGAAATAAAACCTAAGGAGTGTTCGTTTCAAATTGAAACATTATTTTGTACTGATAAAATAGCACAGATATCATTGCGCATTTAGTTGTTGCCTTTTTAAGTGTTCTGCTGACACTAGTTCTGTTTTTTTATTGTTGGTGTTTTAGACGCACATGACATTGTCAATACGCATCTGAGGCGTATATATGGGTGAAACTTGTATCGGCATGGTATATTAGTGCACGGGTATAGCCCACATTGGACCCACACAGGCTTGCCTGGTGCCTTAAATGTATAATTCAAAGATGCATCAATATATATATAATTTTTTTTGATAGATCTTTGAAAAATATAGTTCAAATTACAAAAAGATAAATTCACAATGAGAAATGTGAATGCTTCCTTGTGCCATGTTAAGAAAAGTGTTACGGAAATATAAGAGAACGAACAGTGAATAAATTGGTAAATAATGTATATTGTCATGAAGGATTTAAACATATCATATTTTGTGACTTATGCACCGAGATGAATAAATAGATCAATTATAAAAATGAATACATTTGGCATATTCAAAGTCTTAAACCCGAACCAGTATAAATCATGATATAAATTGCATAACATTAATAAGTAAGTTTTTTAACCAAAAAGTTTCATAATTACATAAAATTTTGCGAAAAAAACAACATGTTCACAGTATTAAATATAATATAGAGGATATTTGTTGGATCCGGTGGATTATCGATTTTAATTCACGAGTGATCATAGAAAATAATATTTTGAAAATATATGTTTTCTATGATCACGAGTGAATTAAAGTCGATAATCCACCGAATCCAACAAATTTTCTTTTTATTTATTTTATGCTTTCCGGTGGTTTATAGAGAAATATCAGTGAATTAAAACTGATAATTTCACTGTTTCAAACAATGAAAATTATCAGTGAAAATTATCGATAATTTTCACTGTTTATGTTAAATGACGTCATTTTTTTGACGAAATGACGTCATGTTCCCAACGAAATTCTTTAGTTAAACTCTTTAACAATGTATATAAACTGTGAAATAAAGCATAAAATAAAAAGAAAATTTGTTGGATTCGATGGATTATCGATTTTAATTCACTCGTGATCATAGAAAATATATATTTTCACTCGTGGCTGCGCCACTCGTGAAAATATTATTTTCTATGATCACTCGTGAATTAAAATCGATAATCCACCGAATCCAACAAATATCCTCTATTTAATGCATTTTTCACAGTTTATATACATTGTTCAAGAGTTTAACTAACGAATTTTGCTGGGATAATGACGTCATTTCGTCAAAAAAATGACGTCATTTCACAGTAAACAATGAAAATTATCGATAATTCTCACTGATAATTTTCACTGTTTGAAACAGTGAAATTATCAGTTTTAATTCACTGATATTTCTCTATAAACCACCGGAAAGCATTAAATAAAAATAAATCTTCAGGTCTATTTTCTTGTTTTATGCCGATCAATTTTTAAGTCTTAAACATGTTCTGTTACTACCTTTAATTATGTTAATAAAAGTAGGAATGTTTTTAGTTCATGCTTTTATAACAATTACTACATATGACTATTAGCATCCTTGTAAAACAATGTACAATCTTAGATAAAATTAATAACAGCTGCATCTCAAATTCATATTTGTTGATTTATATATTATTTTATTAATTGTGTTACATGAAGACAATACTGATAACAAATATGCAAATGCCTCTGTCGAAAAATATTGTCATTTACAATTGAACACGTCATAAAATACTTTAAAGATTCAGTATTTATATGAATATAAATCTTCATACGTACATATGCTATCCATTAAAATTAAACCATATCTTTTTCTTAATTCCATTAAATGGGCATTAAATTAAAGCAGTAAAAAATAACTAACATGTTCAAAAAAGGTATGTAAAAAATCAAATAAATGCAACTAACAATCACAGAAAAACATGCCCAGGGTAGCATATTTACATGTGTTATACTGGTAAGAGTGTAAAACACACCTAAAACAGGTTATATAGAAACTTCTTGGTTCCTCTTTCACATAGTACTATGATTCCTAAATAAAAGAAAACATATTTGCTAAGTTAATTAGAAATAAAACAATTGTTGAACCCATGACCTCCAAACTTATTTATTTTTTGTAAAATGCATCTCATCTTTAGCAATATTGACACCAAATAACACAATATATTTTCTAAGCAAGACTTCATGTTTCCATAGGGGCAAAGTCAAGCATACCCATATGACCTACGTAATGTGAAAATGGGTCTTATGCCATATGTCATGTGAAAATGGGTCTTATGCCATGTCGTGTGAAAATGGATCTTATGACATATGTCATGTAAAAATGGGTCTTATGCCATACCTCATGTGAAAATGGGTCTTATGCCATATGTCATGTAAAAATGGGTCTTATGCCATACCTCATGTGAAAATGGGTTTTATGTCATATGCGACCAGGGTGGCTCCAGTCCAGCATGCAAATTTGCGTAGACTAGTCAGGAGCTACCGTGTCCGCTCATGAAGTAACAAAGCCATGTGTGCCTTTATAACAGAAAGAGTAGCTCCTGACAAGACTGCGTGAAATTTAAGATGTTTATTAAGTATGTATACTTGGGGTCATAATAATAGAAATTCAGATTGCAAAACAAAATGTAATTTTCACATATTATACTATAAAAAAGTTTCTGTTTATGCAATTAAAAAAGTTTCATTATTGTCATTATTAAACCACAAAAACTGAAAAACTGCCTTTCCTCTGAAACATCGTTTTTTTAATGCAAAAAGGACATTAAAAAAAGTTGACATTCATATAAACTATTGTTCTGCATATATTTCAATATTATACTAAAACAAGGCCTGCGTTTGTGAAACACAATGCCCCGTTGAAGCCGCACAGCAGATATTTTAGACAAAATTGATGAGTCAAAGGCCCATAACTTCGCCAAATATCAATGGATCGGAACAAAACTCACTCTACATCTGTAAGTCATGTTGGTAGACTCACTTACCAAAAATAAGCTCCACATCTGCAATAATTACGTAAAACAAATTCAGAAAACAGTTATTATAGACAAAATGTCAAAGTCCAAGTACAATAACTTCGCAAAAATCAATGGACCGGAACAAAACTCACCCTTCATCTTTAAGTAAAGTAGGTAGACTCACATACCAAATTGCAAAAATATCTAAAAGTGTTGAGTAAAAAAACGTTTTTTTTACAGATTCAAGCTATGGGTGTTGGACTTTTACAAGTCCAACACCCATAGCTTAACCAGAAGTCAATGGATCTGAACGCAACTCACACTTCTACTGTGGGTCATGTAGGTAGACTCACATACCAAAAGTAATCTCAATATCTGAAAGTATTGCATAAAAAAACTCTGGAAAATGGAATGCCAGGCAGACTGACAGACGGACAGTCTGACTGCTATATAGGGGGGGGGGGGCGGGGGGAGGGGGGCATAAAAAAAACATTTTGAATGACTTAAAATATATAAGAACATGTCCAGTGTCCAGTTTACCTTAACAAATTAAAACTAAATACATTAAAACCATAACTACAAATCATTTATAACAAGACTATTGTCAAGCAATACAAGACCCCTACCGGCTTCACCATTGTCAGAATTTTTTATTTATTTGTTGCCATAGCAACCAGAATTTTTGACGTAGGAACAAAATTAAATGACGTGCATAATGTCCTTATTGCCATCTATCCATGTTTCAAGTTTCATGAAAAAATATTAAGAACTTCTAAAGTTATCGCAGGATCCAGAAAAGTGTGACAGACTGACTTACTGACTGACTGACTGACTGACACACAGAGCACAAACCATAAGTCCCCTCCGGTGAAACCGGTAGGGGAATAATTACGATTTATGAAGCTACAAAATGTGAAGCACATGATCAACAATTTTTTTGCCAATGCATGAAAAGAGAAGCATGACTAGAGATTTAGAGTACTAATTAAGACTTTCTATTTACACAGTACATTTCTGTAAAATATATATTAAATTTCTATAAATAAATTATATATTACATTTTTTATTGAAATGAAATTGCAATATGAACAAGAGGGCCAAAATGGCAGTATACCATCACTAACCTGGTCAATATGGCATGGCCATTTTTGACTCCAATGGCATGATTTGAACAAACTTAGGAAAGCATCACTTTACAACATTTCACACCCAATACTTAATCCCTGACAATTTCAGTTTCAGAAAATATTTCAAAACATATTTAAAATACAAGTCAATATAATTAACCTGCCCTTTGCGGTGTGGCCAGTTTTTGACCCCAGTGGCATGATTTGAATAAACTTAATAAAGGATCGCTATATTATGTTTTACATGACATACATAATTCTTTACACTTGTGGTTCAAGAGATTTATTTACTATATAAGTCTGTATAAATAATGGGACCCCTGAGATGGACAGTTTTGACCAGAGTGGCATAATTTAAACAAATTAAGCAGAGGATGCCTATTCTATGTAATTCAGCAAAATTAATATAAAACCACTGAGCCTTGCAGTTTCAGAGACTTTTAACATTTTTAATTTGTTAAAGTATATTTTAGCTCTAGTGACCTAAATATGCAACAGTCCAGAACTTGTTGACATCGCTAACCCTTTCATTTTCAGAGATTTTTTTAAAGTTATTTACTTTACAAATAAGTGTATATAATACATGTGTTCCTTTGGGCATCTCCAGTTTTAAACCCAGCTTTGGTGATCTCAATATATACCGGACCAACAGAAATTGACCAAAATTTAAAGAGGATCACCCAAGAATCAATCGTGTGATATGTACTGTACATTACAATTATATCAAGACAATCTAGATTTTCAAACAGTAAAACAAAAAAATGTTAAATTTTATGTTATTTGTTTATTTTCTATTTTAAAAAGCTTGCCTTCAATTTATTTAAACAAGAAATTCATGAAATAAGATCCACACATTTTGTATAAATTTGGATTTGAAGGCAATACAAAAAAAATAAGGAAGACAACCCATTTAATGCACCACAGTGAATCTGCAGACAATCTTGACAGAATCTGTTCAATCACATTTATCTGTAATACCAACAGACAAAAAAGGGAGGACAACTACTACTAGTTTTTGGAATAAACATAAATTCTGTTAAATGAGTTTTACAATGTGACATAGCAATGCATAACAAAACCTGACACAGGAACAGAAATTGAATAATTGTCATGGTTTCAATACTGGGACATATTTGGACAAGTCCACAGCTGACATACCATATAATGATACAGATTCAAATGTGAGAGTGTAAGCTGTGTAAAAGTACGAATATATCACAGTACTGTATTTAATGCTTTTTAGGCCTTAGAAAAAACATGTTTGTTCCATGTTACCCGACCGACCATGTCAGTTAACCCCCGACTGCAATTTTTTTATTTAATTTTTTATTTTTTTTTAAATCGCGATTGGACAACAAAGATATTGTTTAACACTATTCGGTTGCGATTTAGACCACAAACGGCCCGCAGTTTACACCACAGTGATATTCTCGAAAATGGTACGAAATCAGTACGAACATCAAATACTTCTGAACATTTTCAAATACTTCTGAACATTTTCTAACCAAAAAATGAAAAATAAAATCCGTCCCATTTTCTAACCAAAAAATGAAAAAAAATCCGTCCTACCGACCCTCATTTTTTTGAGCCTGTAACCTGAAACATACATGTTTTTTTCCCTGTGAAAAGTCCTTATGCACTGTAATAGGATTTATTATTTATATATTTTGTTTGCTACATTACGTTAAGCGCACTCTAAGGCAAAAAGTCTTTGAGAGAGCATAAGCGTCATGTGGACATTGTGAAATGCTATTTCCAGAATGTTTTGAGTGCCTTACTTGTTTGAAAGTTTCAACATTATTTTACATTATGTAAATTCTATTTATTTTTTTAAAAGAAAGATTTTAATACACCTTGACATTATCATTTTATAAAAACTTAGACCGTCAAAACCAAATGTTTTGAACACACGTATGGCCAATATTGTAAAATATTGAATGGTCTGCACCAAATTAAATGACATTAATATGTACATTATAATACCTTACATTCACAAAGTTGACATTATTAACAAAACATAACACATGTTAAACTAATGTTTTCTACACAAATATTTTTATTTTAAATACAAGTGTATTTACAATTGTGAGTATTTATACATTCAAAATTAACTTAATACATCACTTATAATAACTTTAAACAACCAGTTTTCTAACTAATATTAGTACTGAATTTTTATGTTTCATTTTTCATTATTAGAACACTTGTGCACAGGCAAAACCCAATATTAATATTAGAATTTAAATCAACTGTTTCACTAAATATGCCAACTATGTTAATATATGTCAGGTTACCCAGTTTTTAATATAATTTATGTAAACAAAACAGTATGTGTTTTAAACATAATTTAAAACAAATTCATTACCCTTTCCTTTAATGAAATAACTTTAAAACCCATTGACTGATCTGACATATATCTTACAATAAATAATGCATTTGTCAACATAAAACAATAGTCATTTATAATAACAGAGATTTGCAAAACAAAGGCCTTAGGAAAATAAGAGCACCAGATAACAGTATGGTCCAATTGGTATTAGAACAAGGTGGAATGTGGCTGGTAAACCATAGCTATCAGTGGGAAAATAAATTACCGGTACAATCATAACATTCAAAAACATCAGAAACATGCACATTTTATAAAGATATTAAATAATTAACTGCTTCTTAAGGTTTTTAGTTACCTTGGTAGTTTGCACGATAAAATGTATAAAAGCAGATCTACCTTCACAAAGGTTCAGCTGCATTAAGGCATTATGACTTCAATAGGTTGCCATGTTAAAAAACAACATCACAATTGAAGAATGTAATATGCTCAATTCTGTCATTAATTCCATGACAGTACATGCATAAAATAACAACTGCAAAGGAGCATACTTAAAGAATTCCAGTATACTGTATATTAAAGTATTTTTCATTAATTAATATAGGAAAATTCATTTGTTTTTTGGGTTTGAACATATTTTTATTTTTTCATTAAAAAAACATTTAATAACTAGAGATTCCCAAAGCAAAACAACCAGTAACAATCCTTAGATCCGACTCTTAAACCTCAGTCGCCCAGGTCACTGTCTCTGTCTCCAAGCATGAAGAGTATCTGGAAGGCAAGGGCGAGGAACCCAGTACCCAGGAGGTCCCCAAGGGCAGTCAGGTACGGTATGGCCACGTTGTCAGGGTCGTCCCCCACACGCCAGATGTAGTGAACCATCCAGTTGGCAATGTACAACAGTATGGCAACCTGTCAATGTACAACAGTATGGCAACCTGTCAATGTTCAACAGCATGGCAACCTGTCAATGTTCAACAGCATGGCAACCTGTCAATGTACAACAGTATGGCAACCTGTCCACAACAGATTTAAGTGCACCATCCAGTTGGCAATGTACAACAGTATGGCAACCTGTCAACAACAGATGAAAGTGCACCATCCAGTTGGCAATGTACAACAGTATGGCAACATGTCAACAACAGATGAAAGTGCACCATCCAGTTGGCAATGTACAACAGTATGGCAAACTGTTGACAATTAGGGCTACATATTGGGGATGGACATTTTAAAACGAATATTCTGATGAAATTATCCTTGCAAAACTGTGATGAAACTGAACAACACGTTTCATGTGGGATTCAAACTTATCTATACAAACATTTACATGCAAAAGAGAATTTGACAGCATTACAGAATTATTGTACTCATTTATTTACAAAAGATTCAGGAAAAAAAAACTTACTACTACTCTTAATTTTTATGCCTCAGGAGAACACTTTAACTTAATGTAATCCCATACCAAGTTTTGTCACCTGACTTTACACTTTCACTTGATGTAATCCCATACCAAGTTTTGTCACCTGACTTTACACTTTCACTTGATGTAATCCCATACAAAGCTTTGTCACCTGACTTTACACTTTCACTTGATGTAATCCCATACCAAGCTTTGTCACCTGACTTTACACTTTCACTTGATGTAATCCCATACCAAGCTTTGTCACCTGACTTTACACTTTCACTTGATGTAATCCCATACCAAGCTTTGTCACCTGACTTAACCCTTTACCACTTAGATATGTATTTTGATGCATTTGTAGTCCCTAAGAGAGTTAAATGTAATTAAAGACCTTTCTTAATGTATTCAAGTTTTAAAGGCTTCATTTCCAACCCTTGGTTACTGATGAGTAGCAAACAGCATAAAACCTGAACAGACTGCGAAGTACTTGCAGGCTGTTCTGGTTTTATGCTGTTTTCACATAGCCATTTTCACTTTTGCTTCCGAGTGGGAAAGGTATAAAATACCATGCATTGCTTTGAAATGGTCACAGGCATAGAAGCCAAGCCCATGGATATGTTCAAACACAGAACTTATAAATAATTTGATTACTGCATCTAAAATCAGTGTGTTCAGCACATCTACACTTCATGGTGATAACACATATTAAGTTAAAATTTAATCACTTGAAACATTTGTGAGAAAGCTTGTTCCACAAGAGATCATTTTAAGCTTCTGTCACAAAAATGGATTAGTTCAAGGCAAAATGAGTCAAAAACATTTGGATAAAATTGCATGAAAAACATGTCTCGAACATGTACACTCCATGGTAACGACATATTTTAAGTTTTAATTCAATCGCACGAGAAATGTAGTAGTTAGCTCCACAAACCTATAACATTTTAAGTGCACAGACACACTAATGAAATGACATACCAACCAAGTGACAGTGTAACTCCAATATACCAACTGTCACATGTTTTGAGGTGTTATTAAAACAAATAGGTAACTGATTATTAAAAGAATCAAGACATATGTAAAAACTATGTCTAGTCACAAAAGAAACAAATAATAACCCTTAATGACAAAAATCGAAAAGGGCCATAACCGTGATGTTATATGCACATCTTCATGATAAACAATGCGTGACATCTTGAATATCATTGGTTGAAAGTGTTGGAAAATGCCCCCAGAAAAGGGGCACCACAATTTAGCCAAATACACCCAAATACTACCAAAATACTCATAATTTTGACTCATTATGGCATGTTTGTCCATATTTTTGGACTTTTTTAATCAAGTTAATTAAAAATAATGATTTTGCGCTGATTAGAAGTCATTAGGGTTAGGGTAAGGTAATTAATTCCTAAGATACCACGTTTTTTTTAATATTGCTTCACTTGATTAAAAATGTGAATAAAGGGGCCTTTTCACAGATTTTGGCATTTTTTTAACTTATTCATTAAATGCTTTATATTGATAAATGTAAACATTGGATCATAAAAGCTCCAGTAAAAAATCAAGAAAAAAATTAAAAAAAGGAAAAGAACATTGCCCGGAACAGGTTTTGAACCAGTGACCCCTGGAGTCCTGCCAGAGTCCTGAAGTAAAAACGCTATAGCCTACTGAGCTATTCTGCCGAGTACACATTCTTAACGTATTTTATACCTTATATAAGCAATCTTTGTAGTTTCACAAAATTTAACGACAAAAACAGAACTCTCCAAATTATTCAATCGTTTCGCGTTGCAATGCTTTATAATTTTTAGGTTTTAAAATCGTCAAAAGATGCATATAATGACTATATTAGAGCATGATTAATGTTCAGTATTACTGTTTCCTCACAAATATCATAACTAAAACGAAAACTTACGAATCTGAAACAACTTTTTTCAATTTTGTCAATTTACCAAAGCGTGAAAAGATCCCTTTAAAATGACTTGATAAAAATATGGCTAAACATGCCATAATGAGTCAAAATTATGAGTATTTGGGTAGTAGTTGGATGTTTTGGGGTGTATTTGGGTAAATCGTGTATTTGGGGGTGCATTGGGGGGTGTATTTAGGTATATTTGGGGTGTATTTGGGTGTATTTGGGTAAATTGTGCCACCCCCAGAAAAGTTTAGTCTAGTGACAGACAGACAAACATATGGACAGACTCCTATGGCAATTCCAGCATACATACAGGGGGGAATAATTTATTATAATGTTGAAAATAAAATATCAATTATCAATATAACCTTTGTTTGAATGGTGAAATTATTACATTAAACCACATAAGTTGTAATAACCTATAGAAAGGATTTTAAGGTCACCACAGCGTAATGAATATGGTGTCTGCCTAGCAACCAGGGGGTCATAAGTTCGATCCCAAATATGGTAGTGTTGTTTAGATCTCACATTAGCGACATCAAATACTGATTATAACTTCTACCCAGGTAACAGACTCAAGTGTTTCAATAAGCCTAAAGTTTTCAATTTAATCCAACTTAAACTAGAGCTTTGTCACAGACGTGACGAATACCCCCAAATTCATTGACATAGAATATTTTGCATAATGTTTAAAACGCACTAAGTGACCCTGTGACCTAGTTTTTGACCCGGCATGACCCATATTCAAACTTGACCTAGACATTATCTATATACATCATCTGACCAAGTTTGGTGAAGATCGGATGAAAACAACTTGAATTAGAGAGCAGACACTTAATACGGACCTACCAACAAGCTCACTCCTATGTACCCCCAAAACTTCGTTTGTGGGGGTATAATAAAAAAGTTTAAACTCAAACCTGTAGCACAGCTGCTGAAAGGTACAGCAGGGAGAACTTGAGTGTGATGCTGGTATGTCCTGCAGTCATGAAGGAAATGGTGTACATGAAGATCAGGTGCCCTGGGATGACTAGAGCCAACAACATACGGGCCGCACGCGCTGTCACAGCTGAAATATGGGCCCAGAGTAAACTGCTGTGTCAAATGTCTATCAGGTAAAGAAATAATTACCATACCAAGAAAATTCGTTGAATTGATATCCCCTGCCAAAAATTAATTTTGTGACAGACGAATGGAGGCCTGACAAACAGACAGACAACGCCAATTCTATATCCCTCCGCCTTTGGCAGGGGATAATAACACTTTTAAGTATTATAATAATAATCATAATAATAGTTATTAATAATAGTTTAACAAGACCTACTTAGTCCCTCACCTCAGACCCAATTAAACTTTCTATGCTGGTATTGCCTCACGATTAATAGGAATATTAGGAAAACTGCTCTGCCCGCAGGTGGCAATGCTTTTCAATTGACCCAAATCATTTTCAAGCTTGGCTGAAAAATTATCAGTCAATAGAAAAAATGTTTTGGACAACTTTCATGATTATTGGGCAAAAGTGTGACCTCTTGAGTGATCACAAGGTTTCATTATAGCTAAATTAGAAAAATAACCCGCCCCATGGTGGCAATGTGTTTCAACTGTCTTGAACCATTTTTAAACGAATCAAAGATATCATTTGAACAAATCATCAAAGCAAGTTTCATATGATTGGACAATAAATGTGACTTCTAGGCCAAAAACAAAAAAATTAGGTCCGTTTCTGGTCTCCTTGGGAAAAAAAACAGGGTTCGTAGGTAGGGATTTTTTTTCTTCTTTTTTTGGGTACTAGAATGGAAGGCTACTAAAGCTTATAATAAGAAATACATGTATATATATATATATTAAGTATGCACACGTTTTACCATACCAATAATTAGAAAACTGCCGCACCCTGTTGGCCATGTTTTTTAACAGACTAAAACCATTTTAAACTCATCTTAGATATCATAAGAATACATGTTCCAACAAATTGTATGATGATTGGGCAAAAAATGTGACTTCTAGAGCGTTAACCAGCTTTTCTTTCATTTGACCTAGTGACTTAGTTTTTGACCTCACATGACCCAGATTCAACCTTGGCCAAAATAAACTAGGGAAAAATGTTCTGCCAAAGTTTCATGAAGATTGGACAATAGATGTTGCCTCTAGAGTGTTAACAAGGTAAAATGTTGAAGAAGGGCAAAAAGCAATCACAAAAGCTGACAATGAGCAAGTTGTCTGCCATATCCTTTGTTGGCAACTAGAGAATTAAACAAGGAAAATTTATGTGAAAGCATTTTGAAATCCAATCATAAGATTATGAGCAGAATATTTGAAACAATTAGAATACAGACATATAAAAGAAAGCTGCAAAGCACCTTGGTGGTCATGTTTTCCAATGAATCAAAACAATTTTTAGGAATGTTGTAAATGGTCACCAAATGATCATTTTAAAACTGAAGGACTTTTTATAAAACCCAATGAATGAAACATTTCAGCAAAGTGTGATTAAATCACACCAGTTGGTTTGAAAAATTTATTTTAAGAAAATGGTTGATAGTGAACAACAATTGCCAAAAAGTGACGCACAAAAATAGCTCACCCTTCAGACCTTGCACATAAAGTGAGCCAAAAATGATTAAAAATGTTATTGTATGAGCAAGGATGCTAAGCAGAAAAACAAGACAAACTTACAAGTGCCAATAAATGCCTCCATGCAGTTTGGGCAACCCTGCACCATGTTGACCGGCATGTTACCAGGGCGACAGACCTTGTGGAGCGAGGTGGAGATACGACTGGCCTGAACTGCAACCAGGTTACCCCCCACACCTGTCAAAGGGAATATACAGATGTAGCAATTAACCAGGGTGACAGACCCTGTGAAGGGAGATGGAGATACGACTGGCCTAAACTGCATCCAGGTTACCCCCCACACCTGTAAGAGGGAATATACAGATGTAGTAGTTGAACAGGGTGAGAGACCCTGTGAAGGGAGATGGAGATACGACTGGCCTAAACTGCATCCAGGTTACCCCCCACACCTGTAAGAGGGAATATACAGATGTAGTAGTTGAACAGGGTGAGAGACCCTGTGAAGGGAGATGGAGATACGACTGGCCTAAACTGCATCCAGGTTACCCCCCACACCTGTAAGAGGATATATACAGATGTAGTAGTTAACCAGGGTGACAGACCCTGTGAAGGGAGATGGAGATACAACTGGCCTAAACTGCATCCAGGTTACCCCCCACACCTGTAAGAGGATATATACAGATGTAGTAGTTAACCAGGGTGACAGACCCTGTGAAGGGAGATGGAGATACAACTGGCCTAAACTGCATCCAGGTTACCCCCCACACCTGTAAGAGGATATATACAGATGTAGTAGTTAACCAGGGTGACAGACCCTGTGAAGGGAGATGGAGATACAGCTGGCCTAAATTGCATCCAGGTTACCCCCACACCTGTAAGAGGGAATACACAGATGTAGTAGTTAACCAGGGTGACAGACCCTATGAAGGGAGATGGAGATACAACTGGCCTAAACTGCATCCAGGTTACCCCCCACACCTGTAAGAGGATATATACAGATGTAGTAGTTAACTAGGGTGACAGACCCTGTGAAGGGAGATGGAGATACGACTGGCCTAAACTGTATCCAGGTTACCCCACACCAGTAAGAGGGAATATACAAATGTAGTAGTTAACCCTTTCCAGCTCAGAAGCAAAGTGAAAATGGCTTTATAAAAACAAGCGTTAAACCAGAACAGCCTGCAAGTAAATTGCAGTCTGTTCAGGTTTTATGACGTTTGCTGCTAATAAGTATCTTAAGCCTTTAAAACTTGAATCTAGTAGAAAGTTATTGAATTTAATTTGATTTTCTAAGGGACTACAATCCCATTAAAGTGCGTATCTGCGTGGTAAAGGGTTAAGTGCAATAAGTGACATGGTGAATAAAAGATCACTAAGGTAGCCCTATTGGCTGTATCGCACAAGTAAATAGTGAGATGTTGCTCACAAGCCTGCAGGGTGAGTGGAATATAATTTCAAACAATCAACAATTGTGATAAAACCCATTAAATAACATGAAATATGTCTTCTTATTATCCATAACAACATTCATTCACCCATGCAATATATCATGCAATATATGCTTTATTAATTCATTTCAAAAACATTGTGAACATAACATGCCATCATGAGGTATTTATAAATATAACAATTACATGAGAAACAAGAGATTGCCAAGCAATATTGTCCCCTACCGGTGAAACTCCAATATTGTCATAATTGTTTTTTGAATTTGTTGCCATAGCAACCAGAATTCATGACATAGGAACAAAATGAAATGATGTGCATACTCTCTATATTGCCATCTATCCATGTTTCAAGTTTAATGAAAAAATATTATTAAGAACTTTTAAAATTATCGCAGGATCCAGAAAAGTTTGACAGACAGACTGACTGACTGATTGACGGACAGAGCGCAAACCATAAGTCCCCTCCAGTTTCATCGGTAGAGGACAATATATTTGGCCTCTAGAGTGACTATAAGATTTTTCTAAGATTTGACATGGTGACCTAGTTTTTGGACCCATGTGACCCAGATTTGAACTTTGATATTGCCAAATTAAACATTCAGAAAAAGTTTCATCAACGATGAGTCATAAATGTGGCCTCTAGAGTGGTAACTTTTTTTCCCTAAACACAATGTCCCCCTATATGATGTTTGACCTTGTAGGATGACCTTGACCTTGTGAAGGATGACCTTGACCTTGACATTTCACCACTCAAAATGTGCAGCTCCATAAGATGCACATGCATGCCAAATATCAAGTTGCTATCTTCAATATTGCAAAAGTATTCATAAAATAAGCGATTTGGGCCACATATATTTGACCTCTGACCTTGAAGGATGACCTTGACCTTGACCTTTCACCACTCAAAATGTGCAGCTCCATGAGATACACATGCATGCCAAATATCAAGTTGCTATCTTCAATATTGCAAAAGTATTCATAAAATGAGCGGTTTTGGCCACATATATTTGACCTCTGACCTTGAAGGATGACCTTGACCTTGACCTTTCACCACTCAAAATGTGCAGCTTCATGAGATACACATGCATGCCAAATATGAAGTTGCTATCTTCAATATAGCAAAAGTTATTGCAAAATGTTAAAGTTGGCGCAAACAGACAGACCAACAGACAGACCAACAGACAGACCAACAGACCAACAGACAGACCAACAGACAGGGCAAAAACAATATGTCGCCCACTACCATAGTGGGGGACATAAAAAGTGACCTGGTTAACTAGTTTTTTAATGAACCTGAAACAGATTCGAATTCAGCTAAGATATACTCAAAATACAAATTCCGACCAAGTATCATCCAAATTCGATGAAAAATGTGGCCTATAGAGTGGCAATCAGCTAACAGTTGACAACATCCTACGCACTCACCATTTATCACAGGCTGGAACACAGCTATACCCGGGTACTTGGAGACTGTGAAGCCCAGAATCACACCCCCTATACTGTAACATTCAAACATATATCAAATCTTAATGTGCATACCAGGGATGGGAACAAATACTGAAAATGATATTGAAATATTCATTGTTTTGTAATTATTCGAATATTCGACTTATAACTTTTTTGGAAGTTTCTTTGCACCAAAATCAAACATTCTAATATGAATTTTGAATTAGAATATTCAGCCAAGTGTTGAATATTCCATTATGTGTTCCCATCCCTAGTATATACTGTGAGGTTGAAAGCCTGTTCAAAACATTTTATAAAAGGTAAGCTGTTAAGATGAACAGAAATTATTTAAATTTAAAATACGTGTGAAAAGCTAATTGATTTCATGCCAAGATAGCATACGTCTCTATAAATTTATATTAATTTGTTTTCACTATCGTCCTTTTAAGTATGACATTGCATTTTAAAGAAGAATATAAATAATACTGGTAACCAAAGGTATGAATTGGACCATAAGGTTGCAACCTTCTCTAAACTAATAAGTCCATGTCATAAAGAATATCTTACCTACTGATTACCATTGCACTTAAGACGGGACTCCATCCGTTATACACAACATCGTGGGTGTACTTGTTGTGCAGGGAGAAGTAGATCCATAGTGGTATGAGGAGAATAAATATAACTATCAACAGGGGGGACAACCACTGTTGAGTACCTACAGACAAAGGGAGACAATCTATTACATTTAAAGTTTCACAAAATAATTTAACGTGTCATATTAGCTTAATAATGGCTAAGCCCCTTTAAATCTTATAAACAAAGTGAACAAATGATCCTGGCAGTTTAAGAGTGGCGTTTTATTCCTGATATATAAGTTAATATACTGATATTTTGATAATTTTAATGCATTTCCTACATAAACTGAAATATTTGAAAAAGATTGTATAAAGAGACTATTTTACTGATAGTTACGGTCATTCAAATTTTGATCCTGAGAAACCTTCTGTTTTATTAGCAAAGAACAATTTATCACAAACCTAAATCTAGCAAATTTGTTTTAATTTAAAAAAGCTCTTAGACAAACCCAATAAAATAATTAACATGAAGAATTGTTCTCTCAGTTATTTGTTTTATTCTTCTGAAAAAATAATATTGATACCAGTTATGAACTATTTAATAACTGCACTATTTAAACTATGTACATTTAACAAACATTGCTCTTTACACGTAAATCATTTGTGAGACATGTACAGTCGAAACCCGATGGCTCGAACTCGCTGGGCTCGAATTTCCGGTTGGCTCGAACTCTCATCAAAGCACCGATTTTTTATTGCTATATATTCATATATAATTTTGTTGGATGGCTCAAATTTGCGAGGCTCGAATTATCGGATGGCTCGAACTGTTTTCACAGTCCCAGTGACAATTTTCACACGTTCTTATGTTCGGATGGCTCGAATTTGCTTCGGTTCGCAAAAACTGTAAATCGATTATGAGCTCTTGAGTAAAGGCACTCAATAATTGATTTAACACCGGTTGTAAACATGTCATCGACTTAATCGTTCATTGATTTGAGTAAAAGATTACATTTTGTATTAATGCAATCAGAAATTATCTTTAGGAGTGCGAAAACTCAAAGCACGTTCAGTGTCAACTGGATGTAATAGAAAGCTGCGTTGCTCAACGACAGCTAAGGAACGCAACACACACTGACATAAAGTGTTTCTTCATTTTTTTAAAATAAATCAGTAAATGTAGTACTGTCTCATATGTAAATAATGCGTATCATCATTGGATGATACATGATGCATGTTTGTTCCTTAGTGCTCTGTGTTTCCAGAAAATGTGCTACGTTAAAACGTGCTGATATAATTTACTATATGATATGTGTTTGATTGTATTTGTAACAGTTTTAAAATATTGGTAAATAAAGTTATTTAGTATATATTTGGTTCTTATGAACTCAAAAGCAGAGAGAAGTAGGAAGTAGTACGGAGTTTAAGCAATATGTGTACTCTTCAACTGGAGGTGAAAATATACTGCAGACTTGTTCGTAAACAAAAGTTTATTAAAATCGGATGGCTCAAATTCCAGATGGCTCGAACTTTTGTTGCCGGTCCCAACGAGCTCGAGCCATCGGGATTCAACTGTAGTTCATTGTTTCACTATCTCCACACCTGTTCTCACCTATAGCCTTGAAGAGTAAAGATCCAATCCCTGCAAGAAGAGACAGTGTAGTGATATCCCCGAGACTGGCTGCAATGGGCGTGGCAACATTGTCTGGGTTAATATTGACCTTCTTTGATAACAGCACCACTCCAACCATCACACAACCTGTGGAAAACATCATTCTGCTTTACCCTGTACCACTCAAAATTGACACCTTTGTAGTGCCTTACAAAATCAAATTCAATTTAAGACCTTTCTGACAAGATCCAAGTTTTAAAAGCCTTTTTTTTAAACCCTGAGATACTTATGAGAAGCCAACAGCATAAAACCTGAACAGACTGCACGTGACTCGCAGGCTGGTCTGGTTTTATGCTGGTCGCATACAGCCATTTTCACTTTGCTTCTGAAAAGCATCAACTCCCAGGGTTTCATGTCTAAGCCCAGCAGTTGAGTAGCAGTAGTTTTGAATTGATGAGAAGAACAACACAATTATTATTTCAATTAGTTTTTTATTGACTCACTGCTTGTGTCAATTTTTTCAAGTCTTGCTTTTACTGTAAGGGGTACATTGATGGTAAACGTGGCATTATAATTTAAACAAGAGTGCCGCCTTGCGGGTGCAGACCGCTCATCTATTTTTCTTTTAAAGGTGAAGGGACCTATCTCAATAGTTCAATCACAAAGGAGGTAGGGGTGGGGTGGAGAGGGATGTATGGTGTGGGTGTGTGGTCATTTATTACATTAATCTTCCAAAAATAAGCAAAAAAATGCAAAAAAAAATCTGGGGGGAGGGGTATTCTTGGGTGGGATGGTTGGACGGTATTTCAAAAACAAAATATATATATTTTTGTATTTTAACCATGTTTCAAAACATAAAAATATAAAAAAAATTGCGGAGGGGGGGGCGGTGGGGGGGGGGAGGGGGTATAGTGTAAGGGTGTAGTCATTTACTAGATGATCTTAAAAAAAATGAAAAAAAAATTGGGGGGGGGGGCATTCTGGGGTGGGGTGGGGGGGGGCATGGGGGATGGTTTGGGTGGAGTCTATTGTGGTATGTCAGGTAAGAGTTGTTATGTTAAAGTTTTAATCAAATCTAATCATAAATAAAGAAGTTATGGCAATTTTAGCAAAATTTAATAATTTGACCTTGATAGTCAAGGTCACTCAAAGGTCAAGGTAAAATTCAACTTGCCAGGTACAGTACCCTCATGATAGCATGAAAGTATTTTGAAGTTTGAAAGCAATAGCCTTGATACTTTAGAAGTAAAGTAGATCTAAACACAAAATTTAACCATCTATTCAAAGTTACTAAGTCAAAAAAGGGCCATAATTCCGTCATAATGACAACCAGAGTTATGCAACTTGTCCTGTACTTTCCCCCTATGATAGTTTGCGAGTGTTCCAAGTATGAAAGCAATATCTATGATACTTAAGGAGTAAAGTGGACCAAAACACAAAACTTAATCAAATGTTCAATTTCTAAGTATAAAGAGCCCATAATTCTGTCAAAATGCCAGTCAGAGTTACATAACTTTGCATGCACAGTCCCCTTAAGATAGTTAGTAAGTGTTGCAAGTATGAAAGCAATAGCTTTGATACTTTGGGAATAAAATGGACCTAAACACAAAACTTAACCAAATTTTCAATTTTCTTAGTATAAAAAGGGCACATAATTATGTCAAAATGCCAGTCAGAGTTACATCACTTTGCCTGCACAGTCCTCTTATGATAGTTAGTAAGTGTTGCAAGTATGAAAGCAATAGCTTTGATACTTAAGGAATAAAATGGACCTAAACACAAAACTTTTCAATTTTCTAAGTATAAAAAGGGCACATAATTCTGTCAAAATGCACACCAGAGTTATCTTACTTTGCCTGCCCAGTCCCATCATGATAGTTAGTAAGTGTACCAAGTTTCAATGCAATAGCGTTGATATTTTCTGAGAAAAGTGGACCTAACGCAAAACTTAACTGGATGCCGACGCCGAAGCTGACGCCAAGGTGATGACAATAGCTCTTTTTTTTTTCAAAAAATAGATGAGCTAAAATAATTATATCATCTTAAAAAAATATGCATTAAATGGTTGCTTGAAAAGTTTGTTCTGTTTGTTGTAAACACATTAAAAAAACTTCTTATTGTTCTAAAAGCAACAAGAATACCAGTAAAACTGATGGATGCTACCAATTGGTGCATTTTGTCAATTTATCAATTAATTAATCGAAAGCATTGTCATCAAATTCAGATCATTAGGTACTGAGATCCCGCAAGGAAACAAACAATCAATAAGATAATGACATGATAATAATTAAAGGACAAAAACTGAAAAAAACATTGTTTCACCAGAAATAACCTAACAATTAAGTGGAGTCAATCTTATAATTAATATATAATATTCATTCACAATCAGATATGGCAAAACCAAATAACAACACAACTAAAGAAGATGTGTTTGTCAGAAACACAATCCCAGAGGGCATCCAACGTTGCTGCAACGTTGTATTTAGGTTGCATTCGAACGTTGCAGTTTGGTTGTACCAATGGTCTATATGCAATTTTTCCAGACGATTTATTGCCAACGTTGCTGCGACGTTTTTTCCCAACGTTGCTGCAACATTGTTTTAAGGTCGCATTAAAAATTCGATTTGTTTAAATAATATTTAAAAAAAATTATTTACTGCCAACCGGTCTTTCGATTAGTATCGGCAGTTATGGACATTTTCGAGTTCGTTTCTTAGAAAGAACCATTATTTGATGTCTATAGTGGAGTTAATGAAACATTCCCCGAGAGGGAATCGAACCCACCAACTCCCGATCGCTAGGCGGACATCTCATTCACTACACCACAGCGACAATTGAAAGTTTCAGACAAAAATGTTGACTATTTATTTTTTGTTGAAACTTTGAAACTATAGAATCAACCATATTAATGCATAACACAACTTAAACAAATTATTTTATCCGGCCATATTGAGTTAAAGTTCATCTTTAGCATCTTTAAGTTTAAGCAACTGATCTGTAAAATAAAATAAAAAATGAATTTCTAAAATTTACAAGAAATCATATTTTCATTGATGTTATACATGAACTGTATTATTATAAAGTACGCTTCCTACTTGGGGAGCATTTTATTATCTCCTCTTTAGACACCAAGTACTGGTTCTTTCTAGGAAACGGACTCCACAGTGTGCATATCTGGCGATAATACTCAAAAGAGCGGTTGGCAGTAAATGGTTTGTTTATTAATTTTATTTTTTTAAATATTATTTTTTTTAAAAGAATTACAAAATACTATGTTTGAATGCAACCTAAATACAACGTTGCAGCAACGTTTAGAAAAAAACGTCGGGAAAACTTTCATATGCACCATTGTGACAACCAAACTGCAACATTTGAATGCAACCTAAATACAACGTTGCAGTTACGTTGGAAAAAAACGTCGGGAAAACTTTTATATACACCATTGTGACAACCAAACTGCAACGTTTGAATGCAACCTAAAAATAAATTACAACGCAGGGCTCGACATTAACGGTAGTCCGACTGTCCAGGACAACCAAATTTTTAGTCCGGACAAGTAAATATACAATTTGCTAGTCCGACGGGACAAGCGGTCGTTATAATTTTATTCCTTAAAAAATGCCTTTAAATCCGTTATTTCTGTGGAGTTACCTCAAAACTTTTTCAATTATATTATGTGACGTTTAAACGACAAAGCGCAAGGTATTCTGATAGTTCCATGCAATACTACACCGTACTGTTTACAAGGGAAGCAACCCTTAACATTTTCCTTTGCCAAGATAACAAGAATATTCTCCCTTGTAAAGAATATGCATTTTACGACACCGGTACACACCGATCTTACAGACAATTAACGAAGTGACGTCATCTCTATGTATAGAATGATTTTACATAACACAAGTTTTTGTCAGGTATTATGGCTTTGTATGTTTAAAAATCAATAATCTCGAGTTTTCTGTTATTCCAGTCAGTTCTTTTTGTATTGAACTTGCCTACAATTATGTTAACATGTATTTTAAATGATTACAGTCGTTATGATTTGAGAATTTTGTATTATTTCATTATCTTGCAAAGTTCTGAGCAGATTAATATATAATGGTCAGGACAAGTTGCTTTTTGGTCAGGACAAGTGAAATTTTAGTCTACTTGACCGACCGGACAAGTGGCTTCAAAAGTTAATGTCGAGCCCTGCAACGTTGCAGCAACGTTGGAAAAAAACGTCGGGAAAACTTTCATATACACCATTGTGACAACCAAACTGCAACGTTTGATAAAAACATTCGGGTAATGTTTTGTATGCAACGTTGTGGCAACGTTCGGTAATGGTTGCCGACGTTGCGACCTAAATATTACATTGCCACAATGTTGCATACAAAACATTACCCGGACGTCCGGGTAATGTTTTGTATGCAATGTTGTGGCGACGTTCGGTAATGGTTGCCGACGTTGCGACCTAAATATTACGTTGCACCAACGTTCGCACAATGTTTGATGCCCACTGGGATGACCCCTATGGCGCCGCTTTGAAGCCATATATTTGACCTTTGACCTTGAAGGATGACCTTGACCTTTCACCACTCAAAATGTGCAGCTCCATGAGATACACATGCATGCCAAATATCAAGTTGCTATCTTCAATATTGCAAAAGTTTTGGTTAAAGTTTTCGGACGGACGCACAGACTGACAGACGGACTGACGGACAGTTCAACTGTTATATGCCATCCTACCAGGGGCATAAAAATCATCTGACCAGAAATAACCTGACAATGAAGTGGAGTAAATCTTATAATTAATATATGAAATTCATTAAAAAATCAGATATGGCAAAACCAAATGACAACACAATCAAACAAGAGCACCTTGCTCATCTATTTTCTTTTTAAAGGCGAAGGGACTCTCATTTTCAATCACAAAGGAGGGAGGGGTGGAGTGAAGAGGAGTGTATAGTGTGGGGTTGTGGACATTTATTAAGGGCGATGGGGGGGGGGGGGGGATTTTTTGGGTGCGATGGTTGGACGGTATTTCAAACATAACCGTTTAAAAAAAAAAAAATTGGGGGGGGGGGGGTGGGGTATAGTGTGAGGGTGTGGTGGTAATTTGTGAGATGATCTTAAAAAAAAAAAAAAAAAAAATTACAAAAACAAAAAATTGGGGGGTGGGTGGGGTGGGGGGTGGGGTGGGGGTATAGTGTGAGGGTGTGGTGGTCATTTGTGAGATGATCTTAAAAAAAAAAAAAAAATAGGGGGGGGGAGGGGGGAGGTGGGGGGGAAGGGGGGAGGGGGGGAGGGCACGGGGGACGGTTTGGGTGGAGTCTATTGTGGTATGTCAGGTAAGAGTAGTTTCGTCAAAGTATCAATCAAATCTAATCATAAATAAAGAAGTTATGGCAATTTTAGCAAAATTTAATAATTTGACCTTGAGAGTCAAGGTCATTCAAAGGTCAAGGTAAAATTCAACTTGCCAGGTACAGTAACCTCATGATAGCATGAAAGTATTTGAAGTTTGAAAGCAATAGCCTTGATACTTAAGAAGTAAAGTGGATCGAAACACAAAATTTAACCATATATTAAAAGTTACTAAGTCAAAAAAGGGCCATAATTCCGTAACAATGACAACCAGAGTTATGCAACTTGTCCTTTTACTGTACCCTTATGATAGTTTTTGAGTGTTCCAAGTATGAAAGCAATATCTATGATACTTTAGGGGTAAAGTGGACCAAAACATAAATCTTAACCAAATTTTCAATTTTCGAAGTATAAAGGGCCCATGATTCCGTCCAAATGCCAGTCAGAGTTACATAACTTTGCCTGCACGGTCCCCTTATGATAGTTAATAAGTGTTGCAAGTATGAAAGCAATAGCTTTGATACTGTAGGAATAAAGTGGACCTAAACACAAAACTTAATCAAATTTTCAATTTTCTAAGTATAAAAAGGGCACATAATTCTGTCAAAATGCCAGTCAGAGTTACATTACTTTGCCTGCACAGTCCCCTTATGGAAGTTAGTAAGTGTTGCAAGTATGAAAGCAATAGCTTTGATGCTTAAGGAATAAAATGGACCTAAACACAAAACTTAACCAAAATGTTCAATTTTCTAAGTATAAAAAGGGCACATAATTCTGTCAAAATGCATGCCAGAGTTATCTAACTTTGCCTGCCCAGTCCCCTCATGATAGTAAGTAAGTGTAACAAGTTTGAATGCAATAGCATTGATACTCACTGAGAAAAGTGGACCTAAACGCAAAACTTAACCAAAATTTTCAATTTTCTAAGTATAAAAAGGGCACATAATTCTGTCAAAATGCACGCCAGAGTTATCTAACTTTCCCTGCCCAGTCCCCTCATGATAGTAAGTAAGTGTACCAAGTTTGAATGCAATAGCATTGATACTTACTGAGAAAAGTGGACCTAAACGCAAAACTTAACCGGACGCCAACGCCAACGCCGACGCCGACGCCAAGGTGATGACAATAGCTCATAATTTTTTTTCAAAAAAAAAAGATGAGCTAAAAAAACTTATTGACCTCAGGGCTCCCCTGGCTCACCATTTTCTGTAGCCATTTACTTTTTTATGTCAGAATTCTTATTATTTTGGATATTTTATGGGCAAATAGGAAGAAAATCTTGTCTTGAGCTAATGTCCATATGTGTAGCCATTGGCTCATTTGGCAAATGTCAGAGCAAGCCCTGATTGTTTAACCCTTTACCACGTAGATAGGTATTTTGACGAATTTGTGGTCCCTCAGAAAGTTATTTTAATTAAAAACCATTCTTACTAGATTCAAATTGTAAAGGCTTCATTTCCAACCCTTAGACACTGATAAGCAACAAACAGCATAAAACCTGAACAGACTGCGAGTTACTCGCAGGCTGTTCTGGTTTTATGCTGTTTGCACATAGCCATTTTCACTTTGCTTCTAAGTGGGAAAGGGTAAACACAACCATGCCTACCTAGTACAAAGCTGGCTAGGGCTGCTGTACACATGCTGCTAGCACACAGGAGGAGGGCGTGCTGCATGTTGAACTTGCCGTCTGGTATCCAGCCCATCACCATGGCAAACAGTGATGCCAGGAAACCAACCACCAGAGCCTGCGCCTGTGTGCATTAATGGTACATGAACACAAACAGACAGAAATTATTGCTTATACTTTTTTTTAACTAAAAGTGACATTTTTTATGAGAAATAACCATAATTATAATTAAAGCATGCATGAGACTAAAATGATGGCTCATTAAAAAAATGTGGACAAAATCCTGTAAGAGAAACATACAAATATTTTTGGTTTTTAGTCTTCCATCTTGTATTTCAAGGAGAGAAACAACATTAACTTTTCATCATTTTAAACAGGCATAACAAAAAACATTTTTTTCTCTGAGAATATGAGGATATAGAGAAGTATTTCACCAAAGTTATAGCAAGATGCCTGCTTACAACATTTCAAACTCATGGTCAATCATTCTTGTTATTACTATGATGCTGCTCTTACAGTCCACACAAACTGTAATTTGCCTACAATCGAATATATGTCATGTAATTTTCAATTGGGACCTGACCTTTGACCTCTACTTGTAACCTTGACCTATGAGGAAGGGTAACATTAATTATAAATGACAGGCCAACGCTTCATGGTGATTGTTTGTGGTAAATTATTCTAAACTGCAAGATGATGAAAATACAGTGCAAATAAACTTTTTCATAGCAAAATTTAACCTTTAATTTGAGACTTTGACCTTTAAGGGTACCTTCAGATCTTCATATAGTTAACATTTGCGGTAAATTATTTTATAATTGCATAATGAAATATGAAGTAGCAGTCTTGAAAAGGTATTTTTTGGCCAAGTTACAACATTCTTTATTTTCAATGTGACCTTGACCTTTGAGGTAAGGAGACAAGTGTTACAAGCTACATGCTGTCTTCTTGTGTCGGACATTGTCTTAGTTATATTAAAACTGCATATTGCATGGAGTTTGACCTTTGACCTCTAAGCTAGATCTTGATCTTTGTAGTAAGGAGAATGTTTCTGCCACACTATCTCCTCATGCTAAATTGTGGTAAGTTGTTGTAAAATTGCATGGTGAAGGACCATGTTTCAATCCACACAAGCTTTTTATAAAAAAAAATTACCCAAATAAATTTAATTTAAACCTATTTTTTTAGTTGAACTGCATAGAATACCTTAGGCTCATTTGAAATGCTCTCAAATCTTTTTCCTGGGACTAGAACCAGTGCTTGGTGTCTGGGGGAGATCAAAAGAACGCTCACACAGCGAGGATCAAACACTGAACCTACTGGTTGCTAGACGGTAACAATATTCACTACCCCAATAAGTTTGATTTAGACATTTCAGAAAGAAAGATGGTGTGTAACATCCATACAAACAGTCATTTGTGGGGTAAGTTATCTGCACATTTTGAGAGTTATCTGCACATTTTGAGCTGAATGCCAAAGTTACAGTACGGGCAAGCTGTTATAGGACCAATTTTAACCTTTAAGCTCTTAGTGTGACCATAACCTTTGAGTATACAGCAACAAGTTGTCTCCTCATGGTAAATATTTGTGGTAAGTAATTTTAAAACTGCATTATGAACAACAAAGTTACTGTTATATCTAGCTTTCTTTAAGCAGCCCAAGGCATGCGTATAACACCATGGACACTTTCACATGAATGATGGCATCACACATGCTCCTGGTATTTATTAACCAGGTTTTCCGAAGGAAAAAACTGGTTATTAGATTGGCTAATGCGGGCGGGCTGGCGGGCTGGCTGGCTGGCGGGCGGGCGGAACAAGCTTGTCCGGGCCATAACTATGTCTTTCATTGTCAGATTTTAAAATCATTTGGCACATTTGTTC
Source organism: Dreissena polymorpha (assembly GCF_020536995.1). NCBI lineage: Eukaryota > Metazoa > Mollusca > Bivalvia > Myida > Dreissenidae > Dreissena > Dreissena polymorpha. The sequence goes on along the minus strand of NC_068359.1, from coordinate 37,620,363 downwards.
ACCATCATTGGATGGTGTGTCGCGCGAAATAATTACGTCAATATCTCCAAGGTCAAGGTCACACTTTGAGTTCAAAGGTCAAAAATGACCATAAATGAGCTTGTCCTGGCCATAACTATGTCATTCATTGTGTGGTTTTAAAATCATTTGGCATATTTGTTCACCATTATGGGACGGTGTGTCGCACGAAACAATCACGTCAATATCTCCAATGTCAAGGTCGCCACGACTAAAAATAGATTTAAAAAAATAATAATAATTACAAAGGGGGTTAATTTTGTTTGTTAATTTCAAAAGTTCAGTTTCAGTTTTCTCCCTTTATCAGATTTTTTTCACAATGAAAACCTGGTTTTGTGACAATTTTGTCCCTTGTTTTTTAATTGCATTTAGAAGGAAATTCTTTCATTACCTGAATGAGAGACATATTTCCAGCAATCATCTTCCACTTCTCAGAGGATTTACTCATGTTACCCAAATTAGCCTGAAAAAGAAGAAATCAAATTTCTAGACAGACGCCCACAAACATAGTGCAAATAAGCCAAAAAACATAAGAAAAGAAAAGACATGTTCCTGCAGGTATTAACTTTATGAAATAGTGATCTTCATGTGGGACATACTTAGTTACCCTTTACCAGTCGGATACACATCTTAACCCTTTGAAGTCCCTTAGAAAATCAAAAGAAAAGATTTTTCTTTACAGCAGGGCAACGATAAGGATTGTTACATCGTTCTTACGATTTATATTTGACAAAAAAATAAATTAAAATAAAAAAGTTAATTGTACAGAAAATGATTATAAAAATGGGAAAACAAATTGCAATCAATTCTTGGTCATTTAAGATGTACCATTTCACTCTATACCCCATTTGATTTAAATAAGTACATTGTGACCTTTAGTCCGGCTGTAATTTATGTATTATGTTTATATAGACATTGGTTCGAACTGGTGTCTATCTAAAAATTTACTTCCATTGTAAACAAGAAACAAGATGGGTGATGCTCCCCAAAGATTTTTTGTCACAATATTGCACTATATATTCAGATAAAAAGAAACGTCTTGAGGGCACAGTATAATTGGGGGGACAGGAATTTTTTTATATAAAATTTCAAAGGGCCATTACTCTGTGAAAAATCATCCGACCAGAACCCGCTGATAGTATGCACATCTCCTCTTGGTAGTGAAGCTTCCCATAAAATTTCATTGAATTCCCGTCATTAGTTGCTGAGAAATAGCCCGGACAAGAATTGCACTATATGTACAGTTAATGGAAAATTTCAAAGGGCCATAACTCTGTAAAAAATCATCTGACCAGAACCCGCTGATAAAATGCACATCTCCTCGTGGTAGTGAAGCTTCCCATAAAGTTTCTTTGAATTCCGGTCATTAGTTGCTGAGAAATAGCCCGGACAAGAATTGCACTAAATGTACAGTTAAAGGAAAATTTCAATATGCACATCTCCTCTTGGTAGTGAAGCTTCCCATAAAGTTTCATTGAATTCCGGTCATTAGTTGCTGAGAAACAGCCCGGACAAAAATTGTGCATGGACAGACACACGTACGGAGGGACAGACGAAGCGGCGACTATATGCTCCCCGCAAAATTTTTGGGGGGAGAATAAAAATGTGGACTCCTAAACGCGGACAGGCTAAGAAACTTTCATTATTGGTGTCGCACCAAATATTTTAAAATTTGTTACATGACCCGAATTGTCTGGAAAAGACGTTGCTGAGAGTATACTCTCAGTTTTAATCCCACAGGTGGTAATAGATTCTTAAATATTCAGTGCAAAACGCAGCGGCGATTCCGTGTTTGAAAAACAAATAATATTGTGGAAAAACAATGTCCACTAGCTTGTCATTGATTGAGAGGGTTAGGAAATGCACCTTAAGTGCACCATTTGTATGAAAGGTAATGTTAAAACAGTATGGGCTAGGGATGGATCATGCAATATTCAAAAGGCGGTGTCAATAGTAAAGCACAATAATAGTACTTAACACAAGTATTGTCAAAAACTAATTGACAAAAAGTTTTGAAAGGAAAAAAATAATTATTACAACAAGCATGTGGTAAAAATTTATTGTCATGAAATCTTGAATGTTGCCCTGTTAAAGATTTGTGTTTTAAAAGCTCCATTTCCAGCGCTTAGATACTGATGAACAGTAAACAGCATAAAATATGGTTCAAGTTATTTGCTAGTGCATACAGTTGCATACATCCTGGTTCAAGTTATTTGCTAGTGCATACAGTTGCATACATCTACATTGTGTATTTTCACTTTCCCTCTGAGCATATCTTACAATATGGTCTTTCATGCAATTGCAATTGTATCATTATATGTAACACAGTCACTTTGGATTTCAGAAATCATTTTTATGACGTTTAAATTGCAACAGATTAGGATGAAATTTACAATGTTGCTTTCACATTAAATATATCATACATTGTATACTATATACACAGTTTATTTCAGACAAATATCAGGAGTTAGGATAGGTATTTTTTATTTTCTAAAGAAGTATGAAATGGTTATTAAACAAGTGATGTGTTTGTGAAACACTATGTCCCCATATATTTGACCTATGACCTTGAAGGATGACCTTGACCTTGACATTTCACCACTCAAAATGTTCAGCTCCATGAGATACACATGCATGCCAATATCAAGTTGCTACAATGTATCTAGAATATTGCAAAAGTGTAAATTAAATGAGCCATTTTGACCCATATATTTGACCTTTTACCATTAAGGATGACCTTGACCTTTCACCACTCAAAATGTGCAGCGCCGCGAGATACACATGCATGCCAAATATGAAGTTGCTATCTTCAATATTGAAAAAGTTATGGCAAATATTAAAGTTTGCACAAACAAACAAACAAAGCAACAAACTAACAAACCAACAGACAGGACAAAAACAATAAGTTCCCCACTATAGTTGTGGGGATGTCATGACATTTTTTTTATGGTAATAACAGGGGCATGATTGGGAAAACTACAACGATGTAACATCTGGGCTTGTGATACTTCATGCATATTGTTCAATTTCATGTTAATTACACATGACAGATTTACACACAAATATTGTCATAGCTTGATTATTTCATCAGGGCTAGTAATACTTTAAGGATATTGGTTCAATTTTGTGTAAATTACAGATGACATATTTACACACAAATATTGTCAAGGCTTGATTATTTTATCAATGTGTTGGTTGGTCACACTTTGAAATTCGGTTTCCTAAGGCAATTACACAGCTTGTTTTATATATAATACGTTTAAACCAACTCACAAATGGAAAATTGTATGCCTGCATTGTTTGATTTTTTGTCAATACTTTGTTAATGGACTGAAAACTATTAAATATTGTACTTCTGATAAGAATAAAAGAAACAAAAACATTAACGAAAACTATAAAATATCACCAGGCCTTTTTCTGTCTATTTTGGGAAAAAGTACCTAGCAAAATTGGGATTTTTCGAGTCGCGAAATCTTCCAAATTGGGAAGAATTTTCATCGACAAAAGCCTTATTTGGGCAGGGGGTTTTCCAGTCATTTTGGATAACAATCATATAAATTATGGTTATATATTTTGTAGGTTGTTTAAAAAATAAAATTGAGATATAGAGTCTAATAATCATATGTCATCAGACACTTCTTTAAAAAAAAATAAAATAATAAAAAACATTTTTTTTTGGCTCACCTCAGCACAATGTGCTCATGGTGAGGTTTTGTGATCGCTTTTTGTCTGTCGTGGATCGTGCGTTGTGCGGCGTGCGGCGTCAACATTTGCCTTGTTAACTCTCTAGATGCCACATTTATTGTCCAATCTTCATGAAATTTGGTCAGAAGATTGGTCTCAATGATATCTTAGATGAGTTCGAAAATGGTAACGTTTGCTTGAAAAACATGGCTGCCAAGGGGCGGGGCATTTTTCCTTATGTGGCTATATGTAACATGTATGGCTATAGTAAAATCTTGTTAACACTCTAGAGGCCACATTTATTGTCTGATCTTCATGAAACTTGGTCAGAAGATGCATCCCAATAATATCTTGGACAAGTTCGAAAATGATGCCAGTTGGTTGAAAAACATGGCTGCCAGGGGGCGGGGCATTTTTCCTTATATGGCTATAGTAAAACCTTGTTAACACTCTAGAGGCTTCATTTATTTTCCAATCTTCATGAAATTTGCTCAGAAGATTTGTCCCAATGATATCTTGGATGAGTTCAAAAATGGTAACCTTTGCTTGAAAAACATGGCTCAGGGTTGTCATAATTAACCGATTGCCGATCGAATTCATCGGTTAAAATCGCCAGAAAATCGGTTGTTTTTCATGAATCTTTAAAATTGCTATCGGAAGTTTTGATCACGCAAAAACCGACAATAATTGACGAGGAATAACCGTAGTATAGTAGAGCGACGCCCATTCAGTCAGTCCATTTACTCCGCCTAAGAGCTCCTGTTTTCAATGAATTTCTCAGCGAGTGGCCAATATTGATTTTTCCAGCTGTCAATCAAATTCTTCTTGGTAAGCAGTGCACGTCAACCAATCAGCGCTCAGGCAGCCGAATACACGCCGACCCCACGTGAAATTGTATCAAATAGCTGTACATTTCACAGATTATTACTGACCGTATCTCAACGAATGTAGCACTGTAGAGCGTAATTAACTAGTTTTTTTAGTTAGAGAAAAGGTTTCCACATATTAAAAAATGCTCTTCAATTTTATACCAAAATAAAAGATATTAGCGACCTCTGCGTTACGAAGTTGTTATTCAGCATCTAAATATTAAAGTCCACGCTTTCCCCGAGGAAGAATGACGTGACGTTATACATGAAGTCTAATTTTGGCATGATTTTCATCTGTGTATGAAAAACACGAGAAATGTGTCTCTGTTGCTAGAATTTTCTTAATTTTCGGTGAATAATGAAATCTGGAAATGATTTCGGATAACACATTTAATTAGACGCATTTGAAATTACTTCAATTTAATAATGCATTTTGTTATACAAATGGGCATAACACATAATGTTATAAGTAGGTAAATAACGTCTTTCGAGATTGCCAAATTATGCATACATATAGGTTTACATGCATGAATGACCTGACAAGTTATATCACGATCCGGAATGAAAAGTACTTGGTAAAATTTAAAGACGCGTTTTTATTCTCAGAATTTCATTTTCACTTTCGCAAACTTTTTTGAAAGGAGGTACATGTAACAGTTTAGATTGAGTCGTCGATTTGTCGTAATTACTAAATATAAACGGTTTTCAATGCTCTCAAATCGCGTCACGTGATTCACGCATGTTAAATGGGAATTCCCCAATCCCACAATTCAATTTGTATATGAACTTGCGTTAAATGTCGGACAACATTCATCGTCAATTTTTGCCGTAATTTGGTTTTGAAAAAAAGAAATCGTTATTATACTGGATTATCGAAAAATGGATAGAATTGGAACATGCAAAGATTTATCCATATAATAAGTTTGTACAGTATACTAAACATGTGAAAATCTTAAAATTATCTTTTTTTTTAAACCTCTTTTTTTATGCTCTGAGAATAGCAGTATTTTGTCCCTAAAATGTATAGAATTCGTTTTCGATCGGGGGGAAGCCCCCCCTTACCAGGGCCTTGCCCTGGACCTACAAGGGGGCCTAGGCGGCCCCCTTGACCCCCGGCCGAATCGGTTACTTTTCCAAAATAATCATTTGTTTACAATCATAATGACAACCCTGATGGCTGCCAAGGGGCGGGGCATTTTTCCTTATATGGCTATATATGGCTATAGTTAAATCTTGTTAACACTCTAGAGGCCACTTTTATTGTCCAATCTTCATGAACCTTGGTCAGATAATTCATCCCAATAATATCTTGGACGAGTTCAAAAATGATGCCAGTTGGTTGAAAAACATGGCTGCCAGGGGGCGGGGCATTTTTCCTATATGGCTATAGTAAAACCTTGTTAACACTCTAGAGGCCACATTTATTTTCCGATCTTCATGAAACTTTCTCAGAAGATTTGTCTCAATGTTATCTTGGATGAGTTAAAAAATGGTAACCTTTGCTTGAAAAACATGGCTGCCATGGGGCGGGGCATTTTTCCTTATATGGCTATATATGGCTATAGTTAAATCTTGTTAACACTGCAGAGGCCACATTTATTGTCCAATCTTCATGAAACTTGGTCAGAAGATTCATCCCAATAATATCTTGGACGAGTTCAAAAATGAAGCCGGTTGGTTGAAAAACATGGCTGCCAGGGGGCGGGGCATTTTTCCTAATATGGCTATAGTAAAACCTTGTTAACACTCTAGAGGCCACATTTATTTTCCGATCTTAATGAAACTTGGTCAGAAGATTTGTCCCAATAATATCTTGTTATCTCAGGTGAGCGACTTTGGGCCTTTTAGGCCCTCTTGTTTTAAATTGGGATTTTTTTTTTTGGAGAATTGTGAAAAAAATATGCATATTTGGCATTGGGAATGGGTATGACTATCGAACCCGTGAGATAGGCAGAAAAAGGCCTGATCACTAAAGGTATATTTTAATCAACTCTGACAATCTCTTCTGTATCACTTTTGTTACTAACTCAATGTAGACAAAGTAAAAGTTTACCATATACTAGTACTTTCGGGTTTTTTTAACAGCTGTTGCATATTTTACTGATTTTATCAACCTTATGTAAACAATATCAAAGTTTATCACATTACAAAATTTGATCAATTTAGTTGTTACATATTATATTGAGTTCATTTTACTCCATTGTAAATTTCCAAAAACTTTTGGAAGACATAAACATTTAAATGTATATGTAGATTTTGTTTAAACTATAAAATGAAACTATAAGTGTACAGTACCCTTCCGAAAAATATCTATTTATAAACACTTTTTGCAATTATCCAATTGCTAGAATATTGCGTAATTGTCAACGGTACAAAATATATGTTATAACTGACACTTAACTTTATATTAAGTCAGTCAACCAGTTTAGAACAACGCGGCAAAAAACGTTAATTCTTTTGACCACAATAATTTCTTTCAGGATTTAGTGTCAATGTGAGAAGATGTAAAAATAAAGGGAAACATTTATTTTGTATGATAACAGGTTAGACCAGACGGCATATGCAGTTTTTTGTAAAAAATAGCCAATTAAAGTTCACCCTTCGGAAAATTATTAAAAATCATTCAACTTACAGAATTAGTATTTCAAAACATTGTCATGACATTTGTTTTCAATCAGCAAAAAGTGTATTTAAAAATAATAAAGCCTTCTATATCCATATGCACATGTAAAAAATAACTTATTCAATCAGTTCCAGTTAACTTTTTGCTGCATTTATCCCCCCTGTAAGCATTATACAAAAGCTTTCTTGCTAAAACTTTGTTAATTTATTCCTTTACCAAATCTATACCATAGACACTTATCATTTTGTTTTTATTGGGGCATTATGGAAAATAAAATACAAATTAATCGGAACTGCTGATTATCAAGAACTGGTTGACAAACTGTATTTAATATATAAATTAATATAAAATAGCTGAGCAATCAAATTTCATTGTCTTTTATTTAGAGTAAAGTAAATTATCTTGCACTTTTACCAACATCTTTTTAGTCAGTAGTATAGTATAGTGACTGTAAAGTACAAAACAAATTTGCAAAAAAATATTTGTAACCCACTGATCAGAAACAACTTACAAATGAAAAATGAGTGTAGCTTAAGACACAACAAAACAGCTTAATGCTGCCATTTTGTTTAATTAAGAATTTTAACAAAAAATGTACGATTGTAAAATTTGCTATTATGCAGAAAAAATGGTGCATTCAAACTGGACACAGTCGGCAAAATGATAAAAATATAATATTTTAAATGAATTCTATAATTTGTATGAGTGGCAAATCTGACGCGCATCTTATCAGTTTGTTCTGGCCTGCTTTTACAACTTATTGTTTTACAATTCTAATTGGATTAAATAATAAATTGTCCTTTGTTTTGGTATACATGTATATGTATACATGTATTCTTCATTAAAATCACTGTCTGCCATTTGGGAAATGGTTTGAATCAGACATCAAACATCAACCCATCGCCCACTGATCATTACGTTAAGTAAGATGAAATAGAAATTGTATAATGGTGAACATTTGAAACAATTCTTTATCATTTGAGAATGTTAAATATTAGAACAAATATCTCTGAGTCAGTCACTAAGTGTGGGGACGTTGTTTCAAGGCAACATCACTCACCTGTGTTGAAAGTCTAGAAGCTAAAGTCATCTCTAAATTTCCTTTTAGACCAAGCAACGCTGGCACGAGAACAAAAATTTCGGACACTTCTACAAAAACAGGCCAGTGCTGAAAAAGAATTGTGATGCATAATCAAGAGCACCGCATAACGGGTGCCACGCTCGGCTGCGGGTGCAGTTTTGAATAAATGAACGGTTGTCAGACATTTTTAGATTTTTTTTTTTTTTTTAGAGGTCACAGAGACCTTGACCTTTGACCTAGTGACCCAAAAATGGTAGTGGCATGTAGAACTCATCAAGGTGCAGCTACAAATGAAGTTTCAAATGTGTAGGTTGAAGCACTTTGATTTTAGAGCCAATGTTCAAAACCTTGACAAAATGCGGAGACCCCGGACACGAGCTGGCTATGACAATACCTCGGATTTTCTCCGAAAATATCCGAGCTAAAAAATTAAATACTCGTATTGAAATTGATGCATTAATGCATTTCCATACAGTACTCATTAATTCAGATTGAATGACATCGGAAACGTGCGTTACAAAAATTAACTATTTAAGCAGAGGTTTAAATTGGAATGTTTATATACAGGTAAAAATGCGTATTCATTTCAGTTTTGTGGGAATCATGCCACCAGTCACATTGAAAACAAGAGATTGCCAAGCAATGTGGTCCCCTACCGGTGAAACTCAACCATTGTCAGAATATTTTTTTTATTTGTTGCCATAGCAACCAGAATTCTTGACGTAGGAACAAAATGAAATGACATGCATTATCTCTAGTGCTGCAACAATACGCCAAAAACCGTATTGCAATATATTGTCAGTTCAAAAACCCGTATTGCAATATATCGCAATATATTGCTAACTTGTACCAAAATTATAACTTGCCAATTACCCGATAATCCCGTATATTCCAGTTTTAAAGCAAATTCTGGTAAATATTTACTATAAATGTGCTCAAGAATAACAAGAAACACAAACATTCGCAAATTTTCTTAAGTATCAAATACATTTTGGCATTTGTTACTATTTAAAGATGTGATGAAATAACGTCCAACCGGGGCGTTTTTTTCCACTGAACACGCGTAATTCACCTGACGTGATGTTCCCGTTTTTATACAACACAAAATACACCCATACTTTCCATGCGACGTTCTACATGTCTGCATAATTTTCGCGCGCTTTTTATTGAGACAAAGGATAAAGCACTTTTTATTTGACGCTAGAATTTTGTATTGTCGCATTAGCATTAAAATTTGAAAGCGTATTACCGAAATTCGGATTACAAATTTAATAATGCTCAATTCAGAATCGAACGAAACATTAACAGCTGTGCGCAATTAATTCAACGATAATCTGTTCAAAAGCATCGAACGAATGCTCTGATATAACAACGCTACTCCGTATAATACACTTTTCAGAATGCTATTTTTACAAAAAAATTATTTACACTGCTTTGTTTTGTTTACCTTGTTATCATTATTTCGAATGGCTTTTCTGGACGAAATGTGAATGAATTTTTGTAAAATTTTCGTACCCGTATGATGAAAATCATATTGCAATACAATATGCGTATTGCGATATATACCAATATACCGGTATATTGTTGCAGCACTAATTATCTCCATATTGCCATCTATCCATGTTTGAAGTTTCATGAAAAAATATGAAGAACTTTTAAAGTTATCGCAGGATTCAGAAAAGTGTGACGGACAGACTGACTGACTGACACACAAAGCGCAGACCACAAAAATTGCCTTTGCTACACATCTTTAATCATATCAGTGGTATTTCAACAATTAGAGTAGAAAAAGCAATATAGTACCTGAACTGCGTCAAGCACCATTCCTGCTGCAACCATTCCAAATCCTGCTATCAAGTATGGAAAGGACACCTGCAGAATGATCTGCAGAGAAGTCTCTGAGCTATCCTCAAGCTTAACAATAACTTTGCCAATGTCATCATCAAAACTGTCGTCTACTATCAAAGGCTGAGTGTCTGCATTTCCATTTATAAAACTGGTTTCTTCTGTGTCACCATCTCTAAATGATTCTTCTTTTTCTGATTTCTCAGATCCATTAGCACTAGCTGAATCACCCCCACCCTTGTCTACAAACTCATCAACTCGAACACTTCCAATTTCTAAAGATGCTGGTAAAGTATTGCCATTTATACCACTGTTAGTCTTATACAAAATTTTCTCTCTGCCATCTGGCTTCACTGTAAAGTTAGTATGAATATCGCTGGGAAACACATCTTTGGTATCCATGGAAACTAAGGAGCTGGGGCCAGATTGGGAATAGGGAACCATTCTTGGTTTTCGGGAACGAAGGTTGTAGGGATGGTCTCCGTTTCCGGAACTTGTCATTATCACTCAGCCATCATATTACTGAATGTCTCCTGCAAAGCCAGAAGGTACTTGTGCATTATTTACCAAATGATCCTCGTTCTGGGAAAACTGGGTGTGTACAGTGTCATCCCAGTTGAGTCCATGCAGTCCACACAGGCTAATCAGGGACGACACTTTACGCACATGTATTAAGCCCAGTTGTCACATTTTCCTGCAATTAACATACACTTCAACATCGTTATTTCAAAGTCGTCGCGACAATTAAAAAAACTTCGAATTAATGATTCCTCGAAATAAACATTTGACAGAAGACTTCTTTGATTCTGGAAACTTAAAACGTTGTGAAAACGTTGTTCAGTTTCACGCCACTATTAATAATTGTTTTACTTAAAAACGTAAACTAGTCAGATGGCAATAGATTTCTACTTTTAACAAACGGAGGAATTAAACAATTCTTTTTATTCTTTTTATTTTACACGTTTGTTTGTTACTAAAGAATGCAAAACTACATAAATAGTAATTACCGGCTTTTGATGACACAAAATTAACACATTACACGCAGAAGACAAAGGTGTTATTACTGTCTTTTGAAGCGCCACGTGCAGACAACAAATGTGTGAAATAACGCTCAGTGTTTTGCAGTTTTGGCTTTGATTTAAAGACTGATAATTAGGTGCGAATTATAGTGTTGGCACTGACAGAATCACTTCTAATTAACGATTTCTTTGGTTTAACTATGAAATTTAACATAAAAAAAAGAAGAACCAAAACCGGGACCAGAAAAATACTTTGAAAATAATGGTGACTTCGATTATCGGTGTTCGAAGTAATGGTGTTGAAGTGTAATTTAAATCTCTTCACATTATATAAAGTACATTTTAGGTGATTGTGGATCAACTCTTTGATCTTAAAGTTTTCATTTATGGGTTATATACTGGTTTTATATATTGTTTGACTTTGAGAAACATACGTTCAGTTGTAAAATATGTATAAGTTTCAAATTTCAATGAAGGAATGAAAGACAGTCATACTTGTTTTCGATATATGACATTCCCATAAGGATTATCACAATCATCCGTACAGCTTATGTCAAAGTCGCATATTATGCTCGAAAAAAGTGTACAGGGATTGATTGTCAAAATAGTTTTCCATAGTAAAAACCAATGTGTGTCAGACAAACCCGAAAAGATTGACATCCGAAATATATTCAACTCCCAACATTTCTTGATCATATTGGGTAATAGAACAATTTAAGTTCGTGTTAATTCCGTACAGAATTACGACAGCTTGTCTGTTGTTGTTTTTTTTAATTCACAAGACGTAATACTTGATAACAACACTCACAATATAAAAGAGCGGAATTGCGAACCGACAACTTGCCAAGTTGTCAACATTTCTGAACTGACAGGTAGTGGAATATTTTGGGTCCGTTGAAACACTCCAACACACCCTAATACACACCAAGACATTCGAGTGCAATATTAAATCTTAAACACACTTTTATACGTTTTTAATTTAGATTAATTGACAGTACAACTATAACAAAATATATAGGGTATCCATGTGCAGCCTTTACAATATAATAGAAAACGCTGTTTTATAAGTTGGCAGCGTTACGCTGTTTTATAAGTTGAAAGCTTATCTATATATACTGCTAGTCGCCAACAATTAGCATTACAAGCAGGCGAAGTTATAGATGCACTCCTATTTATAATAATCGTTATTAAATGTTACAAATCATACTTTTTAAAATAATCTAATTTATATCAACCGAAAATATATGGAAGCAATCGAACAGAAAATAAAGATGCTGCTTTATCCAGGTATCGGGTCGTTTCGCCTTAAAAGCTGTTCGCCCTAGGTCACCCTGAGTCGTTTCGTCCTTACAAGTGGGTTGTTTCGCCCGTATTTTATTGTAATATAATATTATGGTTTTGTAAATGTGTGTTTCAATCTGAATTGTATTTGTTTTTCGGGTTTTTATGCAATTCAAACATTTTAGAACTTGCTTTTAATTATTGTTATATAGACATGAATTGAAACATCATTTAAGGACAAATTAAAAGTTAAACATTTATTATATTGCATCGAATCTAAATTAATATATAAGAACATTATAATCACAAAAGCAAAGTATAAATTAACATTCACATTCATTATGTACATATTTAACACATCTGATAATCGTATCGCGCATATGTTTTTGCATTCCTAAATTATTTTGTAAAGGATGTTCAACGTTGTCTTTAAGAAGTGCTGTTCCCAGGTAGCGCCTGGACTCAGAGAATGTGTATTGGATGGATTTTCTTAGGCCTTTTCTTCGTTGCTAAATAAATGTGGATGTGTGTGCAGACAGTAGTAACCACTTCCAAACAGGGGCTAGTTTCGAAATCAATCAAAACAATATTTCTTAGTGATCATCGCTAGTATTATGATGATTAAACTCGTCTATTACCTAATCGGAAGAAAAGTAACAATTGTATAATTCCTGATATTTATAGTTCAGCATGAAAATCAGTTCAGGAATACAATTAATAATCTAGATGACAATATACGCTCTGTGGTGTTTGGACCGAATACATTCATCCCGGGTAGATAAGATTTCTCAATTTAAGGTCACAATTTCTTTGTTATTCCTTGAGAAAGTGTAAGAAATACGCTTGGCTATATGTTAACCCGCTTAAAAGCATACACGCACATGTTCAATTCAGATAAATACAATTTATACGTAGTAAAACATAAAAAATTGTTGAAATGTCTTAGGTCGCTCACCTGAAACATGCAAAAACTTGCATTTTATGTGAAGATTTTGTGATGGTTGTGTAATAACTGTTGTGTTAATCACGTTTTCTTTACTGTCTATGACATAGACTTGATGATATCTGCGCGAGTAGTAGAACAAATAAAAAACATTATTAATATACAAAAATACTAGACTGGGGTCAGTGTGACCCTAGGGACTTGGTTCGAAAATCCTTTACAGAGGACCACCGCACGATGTCGCGTACCAATTATAAAACCCATGACTCTTCCGGTTTCAGAGAACATTATTTTGAAAATATTTACTACATTAGTCTATATCAATCATGTGACCCTAGGGCGTGGTTAGTTTTGAGCCCAAGCGAATGATTAAAACAAACTAAGAAGAGAAAAACATAAACTATCATACCACTAACCCTTGCGGTTTCAGCGAAGCTTTTAGTTTATTGCTATCTACTATACAAGTCTTTACGAATGATTTATCCCCTGTAACTTGGCAAGTTACGACCCCAGGGGCATAACAAGAACAAACTTAGCAGAGGACCACTATACGATGCTACATGATAAACATTTATTAAAACAAACTGAACATGCGGTATCAGAGAAGATTGTTACGTTTTCACTGTATACATACTCGGGAAACGGTAACCCCTAGGGCGGCACCAATGAAGCATGGTTCCAACAAACTTTGAAGAGAACCACCATACGATGATACATGCCAGACAAACAACGCGGCTTTGCGGTTTCCTAATACCAAATGTCAAACCACCGACCCTAGTGGTTTTAAAGAAGAATATTTTAATTAAAAGTTATTTAGTATATTAATCGATATACATCACGTGATTTTGGCGAGGCTACTGTTGACCCCAGCGGCCTATTTTGAACACGGGTGGTATAGAGCTAACATCCAATAATACATGTCAAATACAAAACCTTTAAAATTCGTACTTGCGGTTTCAGAGAGGAAGATTGTATTATAAACATATAATTTTACATGTTTATTTTTTAAGTTAACAATACTATTTCGCTTTTTAGATTCGGTGACCTACATATGCAATGGACCTTAAATATTTGTACAAGTTTGAAAGAGCGCCATCACGAATCATTCTTGTGAAGTTTCAGTAAAACTTGCCCAGCGGTTTAGGGGAAGAACTCGTTAGAAGAAAATTGTTTTTACACGCACGTATGAACTGACTGACTACGGACCACACGGTATCCCAAAAGCTCATCATGAGCAATAAAAGCGATAACTTACCCTTACTACATTTTAAAGGTTTGTTTTAACATCTAGGGCAACGACATAAATTCAAACCCGCTTCTCTGCTCTAGACGCTAACGATTCAACGAAAAGTATTGATGACAACAGCTCCGTGACTTACGAATTGATTGCGCCAGATATCGGTGTTGGGAGACTGAAATATTACAGCTCTTATCGATAAATGTATTTTAATAAATAATGAAACGGATTGTTTGGAAGAAATATTGCCTGGTAGGAGTATGTATTATTTATCATGCAATTTTGTTAGTGTACGTAATCATAAGTTATAAATATATACACGCTTAGTACATGCGTCGTCACCGTAAAGCGAACATCGTTAAGTGTCTGACCGTAAGATATTTCCTCCAAAACTATGTTCTCTCATCTACAACCCTTTGTTAAGTTAAATAACAGCAAATGTATGTTGAATATTAAATAGTTTGCAACACATCTAAACACAAAACACGTACAACATTTGTGCGTATTCATATCGAATAACCAATGCATTTGTGTTAAAATACCCTTTAAGACTTTAACATAACAAGTAAGTACTCGGTAAGTAACTTTATTTATATTTCTTTTAAATGAATACACTTCAGCACTTCGGTGTTAGCCTCCTTCGGTTTCTTGTTTCAATATCGTAGACGTCGGGTTGCAAAAGTGGTTGAAGGAAAACCGTCCACAAATATGTTGTCTACGAGAAATTTGATGAACATATACCATTTTCTCTTATAATACATTGCCTTTACGCACGTGTAAAGTAAAAATAACTAAAATCACGATTATTTCAATTTTTTAGATGCCGTTTTATCTCTGATAACTTATTTATGGCTAAAACAATTTGGGTTTATCTCCCTTTTTGTAACTGACTCCTTGTTAAGCACATTTTGGGACCTTACTTCCAAATGACAAACAGCTGTTTCCCATATTAAAGAGCTTGACGCGAAATACCTTCCAATCTTCAATAAAGTTTATAAGAGTACATCGATGTTGTAATTGTACAGCAAGTAACGTGGTACAATGCACGCATTTGCTTAATCCAGTGACTTAGATTTACATTAATTCTGTAGCAATAACCTGATGTTGACCGACTGCATCATTTCACCTAAATTCAGAGGGATTGTGGTTGTTGGCTGGTAAACGAGTTAGAATTTGTGTCAGCCAATAAACTCTGGTTTTAAGTGCTTATAACTAAAAACTAAACAATTCATCATATATTACATATTGAGTCAACTGCAAAAGAATACAAATGTTAACATTTGACATCTAATGTAACCTTAACCTTATGCATATGGGTTTTGAGTCTTATAAACGGACGTTCTAAAAACGATTTTGCACAAAGGCCATATTCTGAATATAATGTGAGATTTTTCTCTACTTTTGTATTTTAAAAACTCGCACACATTTTGACCGGTTAAGAGTATGACAGTTTCAAGGAATTGATACGTTTACCTGATTTTCTGATTAGACATAATTAAAGCGACAGATTTAATCAGAACTAACACAAATACTGTTTTATTAGTCGAAATGACTTTTTTAAACGTTCAAAATATGTCAAAAATATGTAATATACTCAATTTTCTGCCTCTGAAATATGTTATAGGGATGTGGAAAGTAAGTTAGAAACTAGACGAAAAACGTATTTGTTTATTGCTATTAATTCAATCACGAATGCCACCATTTATTGTTCCTAAATGAATTTTACAGTCGATTATTTTTTGGTATTAATGCACATCATTAATTATCTTAAGAGTTCACAATATTCTTTACACAATAGATTTTTTTTTTTACAAAAGTAGGACTGAATCTCAATATGCATTTAAACGGTTTGACCATGACCTTATTGATTAGTTTGATCTTTTTACTGAAATTAAATTGACTGCAATGAAATTCATAATTATAATTAAATGCATAAGCCATGCATTCCCTTTTAACTGCGGTTGAAGCATGATATTCCTTCTAAAAATGGCGCTATGTTGCTCACTAGTTAGTACATTGTATTG
Organism: Dreissena polymorpha; assembly: GCF_020536995.1. Lineage (NCBI taxonomy): Eukaryota > Metazoa > Mollusca > Bivalvia > Myida > Dreissenidae > Dreissena > Dreissena polymorpha. The sequence goes on along the minus strand of NC_068359.1, from coordinate 37,603,739 downwards.
CAAAAAGGCGAAGCAAACCAAAAATAATATCGTAGTCTATAACAATACAAACTATGTTTAATCCTTTGTAATGTAGCATGAGGTTTCGTATCTTTGAAAAGTATGAATGAGGTCTATATTTTAACAGAGAAAACGTTCTTTTAAACATTCATGTCAATTGTAAGTTCATTCATGACAGGTATTTCGTGTAAAAACTTCTTACATGGGTATGAGCTATGTTTATCATTTGGAAGCCAGGTTCCAAAATGGCAATAAATTAGTGTTCAGAGATAAAACGGCGTAAGGAAAATGAAATAATCGTGATTTTTGTGATGTATTGTACATGTGCGTCAATACTGTGCATTATAAGATAAAATGATATGTGTACATCCAATTTCTCGAACGTCACGTTAGTAGACAACATATTTGTGGACGGTGTTCCTTCAATAACTTTTTGTATCCCTACGTCTACGGTCTTGAACCAAAAAACGAGGGAAGCACAAACACCGTATAGTCGAAAGGGCGTATACATTTAAAAGAAATATAAAGTGGCTTACCGGGTTAAAATATCCGCTACTCCTTCACGAAAATCACGAAAACGACGCCACCTTGAAAGTATGTTCCATCTAACCTCACTTAAACCCAGTAAGCTCCAGATACCCCCCCCCCTTCCCACGAGTAAGTGCTGCTTAATTAAAACATTGTCTAAGTGATGGTGCGTATTTGATTAGGTATACCTTTAAACAAATGTAGTTATCATTTCCCAAGATTTACTGCGTAATGGCACGAACATTGGATACATATAAGCAACTTCAATACAAACTGAAGTTAATTTGATGAACATTCGTTCCGAATAATAATTGTATGCGTACTTTAAATAATTGTTTTATTAAATATTGAATCTAGTTTGCAAAACGAAGCAGTACGCCGCGGGCAATTCTATATATACCTTTAAACTAAAGGATGTTTTCGTTCCGCTTTATTGCCACGTGTACTTTACTAAGGTCCCCATGAATATGCGTGTCCTATAGTAAGCTAACCAAAGAAGATTTATCATCGCGATAAAGTGCTTTATTGCCACGTGTACTTTACTAAGGTCCCCATGAATATGTGTGTCCTATAGTAAGCTAACCAAAGAAGATTTATCATCGCGATAAAGTAATGAGTTTTTCGTTCAATGGTGTTTGTATCATATCACGACAGATCCTTTTCAATAATGTATTGTTTCAATGAAAATACATTTTTGAACGCACCAATCATGTGTCCCATTTCGTATTACTTAAAAAATGGTCTACATAATTAAAATGAACCGCTTACTTACTTAACGCACAACGGAACCGGACACGAACACGAATTAACTGACATTATTAATTTAAAAACATGATTTTCATATTTCAATTTTAATGTTTACGTACTTATTTTGTTAGAATAACCCGAAATAACAAACCATCGAACAATAATTCATTTTCAATGTATCATCATGCCAATTAATGTATTTACTAACTTATCTATTATATTTATTATGATATAAAATTATATGTAAGTAGAAAAAAACAATTCATAGAAAATGTTAACCTCATCTGGACATATTTAAGCATAACAACTGGGTCGTTCAGACTTTTAAGAAACCCTTATTCGTGAATCACTTCCTTTGAACGTGCATTTCATCCGTGAGCAAATTACTGGTGGTGTTCTTAACGACTAAAGAGTATAGTACGCCATTGTTTTATGGATGTCTAAACGATAAATTGTTACAGATGTAGCATGTCTGTCTTTGAATGTATGCCGTTTCCACTGTTGTTTCTACCTAAAACTGCGTTATTTTGATTTATTGATTAAATTGGCTCGGAAATTTGACATTCAACTTAGTTAGCGAACACTCTAATCAATACGGTATGAGGGCGGTTGACATAACATTTTCTTACGTGGAGTTTGCTTGTTAAATCGTAACCAAAAGTTATGTATCTCGTTCACGCAGCTAAATAAGTCGTCGACAAGAGTCAGTTGTCTCGTTTTAGTCAATTAGACACTGCTATCTGTACAATCTTCATGCTTGATGCTCTCAAAAACGACGACGGTCGAATCGAGGATATTCTCCACTAAACTTGGGCATATTATGTTCCAATATAATGTTCTTAATATAACAAGTTTAAAAACTGCAAGCAATTTAAAGTAAGTATAGTCTGTTCAGATTGAATTAAAGGTGCCTTTTCACAGGTTTTGGCATGTATTGAAGTGTGTCATTAAATGCTTTATATACAATGTAGATAAATGTAAACATTGGATCTAAAAAGATCTAGTATAAACAAGAATAAACTTTAAAAAGAAAAAAGAAGTAACCCTCAACTGGGCTCGAACCACTGACCCCTGGAGTAAAAGACTATCGCTTAGACCACTCAGCCATCCGTGCTCATACTATGATTGTTGTATTTTATACTTTATATAAGCAATCCTCGTAGTCTCACACAATTTAACGACAACAATACAACTCTCCAAATTCAGGGGGTGGATCGTACGCAAGTAACTGGCGTGGCGTAAGTGAGAAAATAGTAACTGGTGTTCAAAATGGCGGTTAACGGGTGATTTTTGAATGTTTTTTCGTGAGAATTTTTTAAAGGTTTGTACATTTACCATATTTATTCGACATTGTCCTCACGCGAAGGATGATCAACTGATATTCGTTTAACCTCGGTATAAATCCTGTAGATGCATTATTAATATTAAAAAAGTGATTGAAGACTTTATACGCAAATGCCTCATTGTTTACGATTGACACGGTTCATTTTTTGTGCATTTTTAAACCATATATAAGGGTTACTCAGCAGTTTTACCTTGTACCAGCACCAGAATGCTTCCAACAGGCAATCGCAATATATGCATCAAAATTCGAAAATTAAACCCCATGTCAATAACTGGTGAGCACAGTACCCCCACTTTAAGTAACTGGTGTTTATTCAAAAGAACAAAGACAAAAAGAAAATATAATAGAATACGCATGTTTATATTTGCTTTTTAAATAAGTGATGCGTTACTTTAATTTGTGAAATCACAATAAATTGCAAGGTTGCATAGAAGAGACATTTTTATACAATTCACATGCGGACGTATTGGTTTCATTTTTGCACGAATTATTTTGAATGCTCAAGAATGGCTTTTATCGTGCGAAAATAAAAGTGAATAAGTGCGCACGTATTCACCTGTAAGTAGACACGCACAAACGCTTACGCGCGCGCCTATAAATGTTTATGTGTGCATGCTTTAAGTTCTGCGTTCGCTCGTTTTGCTTTTTCATTGATCTATTTATCACATGCGCACGTATTGCTTTCTTTTTCGCCCGTATTGCTTTTAATCGCGCACATATTGAATTCTAGTGCGCATGTATTCATTATAAAATGCCTTCGTATTTATACACGTTTCCGCGCCGCAAGTGTTCATTTTAGTCCAAATAATAAGACATAATATATCGATTACGTCTCAACGGTTTACTATATTTTTCTATTGCAAATTGATTTCAACGTATTTTTCAGTTTTTATTGTTAAGTCAATGCTAATGCATAAAATTATCATTTGTAAGACACAAATGAGAACGATTACCCTTTAAATGTGTGAGAAATGTGCAAGAACACTACTTGTGTAAGTTTTGAAAAATGGGTTACTCTTTAATGCAGAATTACTTTGAACTAGATCAAATAACAAAAGGGGCTACACTTGAGTCATCCTGGATAAAACACGGCAAAAGAATCCAATCATATAGAGAAACCAGTTAATTATAACCGGTCAATGACGTTAAACTATGCAACTTTCAACTGACACAGTGCCAAGCCTATATGGCAACAAACAGTGGTAGTGTTTTCTGACCTTGGATAGCTTTACTTGTAAGTTTTAATTAACATTTTTCTTAGGACATTAGAAAATTATTGTCTATTTTTATGTTCAATAATGTTTACATTATTAGTTTGCGCTGTTATATGAATTTGCAGTCGTTACAGTTACCGACATGAAGTTTCCGACAAGACTTCCTGTCGGAACTATACAAATGACGTAAAACGAAATGAGGTGGATGTATATCATATTTGTAGGAGTAGTATTCACTATTACGTGCGCACGTGAACACATAAGTAATGCGTGCGCAAGTATTTTGAAAAAAAAAATACCCATGTGCCCGCTATGCCGTGGTGAAATACTTTAAACCTTCCAATAACACAAAGAATCCATATCGTTCACATTTTTATTAACTGTAATACTACACACAGTTAAGACACACTTATTGCTCATGAACAAGTCGCGTACTGCAAACATGAAAGGATATCCGTTGCATTACTTATTCTTTGCTTATACAAAATCATTTGTTTATGATTATAACAACATTGTCAATATGAATCCCTTTTTAATGTCAAAGTCACTTTAAATCAGCTTTTATGAAAAGAGCATTATTTGTTTTATTAAGAGTTCGTTTAAATCATTAGATGAAATGCCAAGTCTTAAAGAAGGTAATATTTTTGCTTCATTAACTTTGAAGTGTTCCCGAATCGACTGAACGCCTTTCAGAATTCCACCGAGGTTGCTTATCGTTCCCTTCTTTCCTTTGTGCGGAGCCATGATTTCAAATTCATGGTTTCTGAAACATAAGTGCTTGTAGCATAGAGAGAGAAATCCAAAAACTGCAAATAAAATTAAATAATGCGTTATGATGTTTCCGAAGGAAGATATATAGTCTTTGCACCGTCTGTCGGTCTGTACGTCTGTCCATAAATGTGTTTCCGGTCCATATCTTTGTTATTAATCTATGGATTTTAAATCAATTTGGCACACATGTATAGCACAGAGGAATTGTCATGCGCAATTTCCAGGTCCTATCACAAAGGCCAATGTCACAATTAGCCTGTTTTTATTCCATAATTAATAATTTTGCATTGATAGGCGCGTCCTGTCTATATCTTTTTCATTATTGGATGGATTTCTTGGACCATTTGACCTTTTCCATAATTTACTGAAATTAAAAGAATTATAAGTAGTCATCAATATACCGATGGTATCTTTAAACGCAGAAAGCTAAGTTGTGATGAATGGGATTGTAACTGCACAAAGACCCGTATTCACAAACGTTGAAAGGCTAAAATATAGACTCAGACTGAGATTTTAAATCAAGTATCTAGCGATATTAAATCATGCTTTAATAATGAATGAAAAGTGGTCTTTGTGTAAATCTCTTGATATTAAATGTGATTTTTGTATGATACGAATTGTAGATAAAATGATAATTCGATTCTTTTTTTTAAGTCTGAGTCTATAAATCAGACTTAAACGTTGATGATTTCAAGCCTTGTTTTTATGTACACATACCTAGTGTGCTTTTTGAATTAACACCAGTTACTTAAAGTACTGTGCTCACCAGTTATTGAAATGGGGTTTAATTTTCGAATTTTGATGCATATATTGCGATTGCCTGTTGGAAGCATCCTGGTGCTCATAACAGGTAAACTATAATGGTTTTTAAATCCACCTTTCCATAAAAACTGCTGTGAAACCCTTATATATGGCATACAAATGCACATACAATAAACCGTGTCAATCGTAAACAATGAGAATCTTGTGCATAAAGTCTTCAATAACTTTTTTAATATTGATATTATCAATAGGTTTTATACAGAGGTTATATGGATATCAGTAGATCATCCTGTGCGTAAGTATAATGTCGTATAAGTATCGTAAATGTACAAACCTTTCAAAAACTCCGACGAAAACATTCACAATTCACCCGTTAACCGCCATTTTGAACACCAGTTACTATTTTTCTCTTTTACGCCACGCCAGTTACTTGCGAACGATCCACCCCCTAAAATTATTAAATCTGTTCGCGTTGCAATGCTTTATAATTTTCAGGTTTTATAATTGTCAAATGATGCATACCGGTATAATGGATATTTCAGAGCATGGTAAATGTTCAGTATTACTGTGTCCCCACAAATATCAAAACTACAACGAAAATTTGCGAATCTGAAACCATTTTTTGTCATTTTTGTGAATTTACCAAACCGTGAAAAGATCCCTCTAACTTAAAATGAATAATCGCCGTATTTTTTACGGCTGACCTCATTATAAAGCATCGTTTAAATGCTAGTGTGTTTGCCAATTATCGTAGAATGAAGGTGCGATGCTTGTATAGATCTTGTCAGTTAATATAAAACCGCTCCACCACCTTCGAAGATACGTTGTCACACATTCTTTAACGATGCCATGCTGCTGCATTTTCCTACCTTGGGGAGTGAGACGTCGCTCATAAAGTGTCTTCCAATACAGTAGCGCAACTCTGTTGTTTTTTTTTTTGCTGCGTTTACACTATGTTCCCGGCGACCACGGCAATCACGTTTCGGGCCACCGTGGAGGAAACGGGATGAACGTGAGGCAACGTAGGGAAACGGGATAGCCAAACGTGACACAACGGGGTTGTCGTGGTTGCCTAGCCAAAATTTTAAACTGTAAAAAAAAATGCCACGGCAGCCACGGCGGAAATGAGAGACGTGATAGAACTTTTTAAACGCAACAAAACTTCACAGTACGTAGCAGGCCGTAACAGAACCCGAACAGAGTCCGTACTCTGACGGGAATCCTATTCATTCCCCGACATGTTAAGTTTCTATCAATTTTTGTTACGTTTTCTTACGTTTTGTCAAGATAACCACGGCAAGCTAGGATAATTGACAGCCGTTTTGCTTCGTTTTTATTCCGACCCGTTACGGTGTGTTGCGTTTTGCAGACAGATGCGTTACGGCCAGTTGAGTTGTTGTACGGTTTGACACGATTCGCGCGGTCCGGAGATAAGTATATAAAAGCTGTGCCATTCAGGAAACCTTCATTTCAGCCTGAACACTCGATCAGTATAATGCCACCAAGAACCAACAGGGACATTGGCCTCCTTCTTCGTCTTTTCCCGGACTTTTGTGCTTCTTTCAGCTCTTTACAACGCAAAGATTTTTTTAATGCTGCAAATAAGCAGGCAATCGCAAAATCATCCTAGTCGTTCACATTCATGCCACTGGAAATATTTTGTTATGATAAATACTGTTGATTGAGAGTTTTCTTTTATACCGGGAGCACAATCGTGTCCGAAACCTCTCGGATGTCCACGTTTGATCCGCACGATACCTTGACAGAACGTGTACAACGTATCAAACCTGCATGGCAAACGCAAACAATGTGCAGGAACTTTACAGAACGCATCGTACCTTGAGCAACATTTATACATCCGTGGCAGACCATGGGTGAAAACTTAGCACACCGTCGAAGGGCCGCGTTTTCGCTACGACGGCACGTCAAGGATACCTTGATAAACCGTGAGGAAACTTAGCACAACCTAGCAAATCTTGGATTAAAGGTCAAAATATGCAACATTCACACGATGCGATACGTTTCGGACAAACAGGACTGCCGTGGCTGCCGGGAACATAATGTAAACGCAGCATTACGGTTTATCAAAGCTTATAAACGGAAAACGAGAAACCTCAATTCAGTTAATTTGTTAGCATTGATTGTTGCTTCATTTAAACTGTGTTTATAATAAGTACAACAAACATGCTTGAAAAAAATCAATGTTTTTTTATATATATTTTGTATGAGTTTGGGTAATTTGAAAATGAGAATACGTACTGATATGTGTTGATTTCTGTATGTCGTTTTTTTCTAGTTAACAACGAAAAGACGGTATAAAGAAACGGAACAAAACTGACAAATTCATTCAGTTCCTCTGAATGCATATACATGTCCACATAATTGCATGCCATCAGCTTTACTCCGACCACAATGCCCTGATCTCCCGAGCCATTGTTTATATTTGGTTTATCTTATAATGAAGATTTTCTTTCATAAAGTCTATTATAACGTCTACCTCTTGGTCACTAATTGTTTAGCCCATTTTTCGCATATTTACTTTGCGACAGAGTCAGAGGCCATATTGAGAATTGAGCGTCTGACAAATGTCGCGAAAATTATGTATTTTGTCAGAGTTCCAGTGTTGTAATGCTTACCATCTTTTATACAAATGAAAATATACAGCCATTATTGAGTTCATTATTGCAATAATTACGTAACTACAGCATTTATGTATTAACTATTAACAAATAATAATAACCAATGTGTAAGTGTGCTATTATTTAGTATTGAGTGTGCCATATTTTGTGGAAAAGAGCGACTTTTAATAAGTCAGGACCATTTCCCCCCCCCCCCCCCCCCCCCCCCACACACACACACTCTCTCATTGTTTTTCGAACATCTCCATCACATTGGAAAAGTCAGATATAAGTCAGATATAATATGATTATCAACACTAGAAATAGTTATTTTAAAATAATTAAATACCATTATAAGTTCACAAGGTGACCTTACCAGTGACAATTATAAATTATAACGACTCTTCAGCTCATTGGAAGTTATCTTAATAAAACCAAAGATCTTTGAAACAACTGAGTCTGTGATCTAATCAGAGATCTATGTTTGTTTATGGATATTTGATCGAATATGTTTAATCTTATAAAGATCTGTATGTAAATTTGTTAATTATTTTCTTTCTGTTGCCATATATTGATATGTTTACTTCAATTGCCATGTAAAGCGGTATGAATAAATGTTACTTGACTTTTACTTGAGAACATCTTGTATGTGTATTTCATGGACAATCTACTATTTTAATGTTACTTTTACAATTATTATTGAACATGTGTATACACGGTATATTCAGTGTTTATTTCAACCTCCGCGCAGAGATTGGAACAAGCATAACTGGATCAAATCCATGCCTTCATAACCAAACACGTGATGAAAGCCGAGACACCTCATACAATTATTTTCACTTTGTTATTCTTACTTTTTTTTAATTTAGGTAATTTATGTTTTATTATGAACCTAAACGTATACAATATTTTCTAAATATAAAAGAAAATGAGTCTCCTTTTCAAAATGTATAACTTGTAAAATCCTACCAAATCTTAGGATTTTCTTGTGAAGGCAGAGATTTTATGAGAGAGCATGGAACGACAGCTTTGCATGGATATTGTGTTTATTTAGGTGTCTTGGTGTGTTCAACGAACCGGAATATTTGTATCGGTATCAAATTTCCAAATATAATACTATTTAATAAAACGTTACAGTTTTATTAAAACACAATTTTTAATCGGCATATGTAAACGGTTAAATAAATGCCGACATTGGCAATATTTTTTTAACTGAGCATCTCTGTATTTGTTCTTATTGTTTTGTGTTTGACAATTTGATAACGCTTCGTCAAATATTTATACTGTACTATTCCAATATGTCAGCCTACATGTTGCTAAATTATTGTAACATGCAATAAATATAAATTTTTAAACATTTACCAGTATACACAGCTAATGTAATTGCAACATGGATGTAAAAGAATCTTCCAAATCAACGGATCTTTTGTCTGTGCAGCCAAACATTAAAAGTAGGTAATCACTTGGTCATGTATCTTACGCTGTCACTGGAGTTATTTTCGGTCATTATTAGTTTCGGATAAGGTTTAAAACCATGAGACTTTTACACTTTTCTGAGAAAAATGTTTGAATTTCATATAAAAGAAAACTATGCTTGTTTTCAGGTGCACAACTGTTGGTTAATAAGAAATTGAACACACTGGATGATCTCCGACAAAATTTCAAGAGCATGCCATGCTCAACATCAGGTAAGTAAATTTGTCTTAACCAATGCTTCACAAGCACTTCCAGCCCTCAAAAAAAGCCATATAAAACTGAATAATTGCCATTGCTGCTGAAACAAAGTCAGGTCAAGTTCCAATTTGTTGTTGACTGACCAGCACAATGGAATTTGGACCAGGTTACAAGATAACCTGACCTTTTGGCTAGTATTGGCAGGAGTGTGATTTTTCCGTGGATTTCCGCTCCGGTAACCAGCGATGTCACTGGCTATGTTTCCCAATCTTCCATTTAAGATCAATTTTTATGCCCCCTGTAGGGTGGCATATAGCAGTTGAACTGCCGTCAGTCAGTATGTGTGTAAGTTGCAATAATTCAACTCTCAGCTCTCTCTTGTCCATGGGTGCAAAATGTTATCAACAATGCAAGGGTTAAGGAACACTGAAACTTCAAGAACTTATTAAAGTTAACCTATCTAAACCACAAACTTATCTAAATGGTACCATTAAAACAAGAAATAATTGATTTTATTGACTTAGGTTTTGTTTTGTACGCTGTATCCGCCATATTGGAAAATTGACCCAATATTGGTTAGGTCGCAGCACACCAATATTTTGCACGTTGGGTTATGTGCTCCAGCCTATAAAGTCGATAATGATATCGTATTCGATACAGAATACACTGTTTCAAATTTAAACATAAACATGTCAGCGAGAAAAGTGTGTTGAAACATAGGGTGCATGCAAAGGATAACATCCGAAGGTTGCCATTCAGGTAAATTTATCATGTTTATGAAGTTTATTCATTATTTTCCTCAATTTTTCTCGAACAACGTCTGTTTAGTGACGCACACGGATTCGCTGCGCTGAACTGCACCCATGTTTATGAAGGGGTGCATATGGACTGTAAGAGCCGCCATAGCAAAAATTATCAAAGGTTCTGGGAGTCCGTTTATATGGACTAGTATGTCTGTCTGTCCGTTCAGAAAAAAATGAACTTTTTCAATATTGAAGATAGCAACTTGATATTTGGCATGCATGTGCATCTCACGGAGCTGCACATTTTGAGTGGTGCAAGGTCAAGGTCATCCTTCAAGGTCAAATGTCTGTCCGTCCAAAAACTTTAACATTGGCCATAACTTTTTCACTATTGAAGAGATACCTACCTTGTATATATATATATATATATATTATATCAGAATTTTTATGCCCCCGGTAGGGTGGCATATAGCAGTTGAACTGTCCGTCAGTCAGAATGTCAGTGTGTGTGTATGTCAGTCTGTCGGTCCGTCCGAAAAAAACTTTAACATTGGCCATAACTTTTTTACTATTGAAGATAGCAACTTGATATTTTGCATGCGTGTGTATCTCATAGAGCTGAACATTTTGAGTGGTGAAAGGTGAAGGTCAAGTCATCCTTCAAGGTCAAATGTCAAATATATGGCGTCTGTCCGTCGGAAAACTTTAACATCGGCCATAACTTTTTCAATACCGTAAATCCACGAATATAATACGCCATCGTGTACAATACGCACCCCCGATTTTGGTCCAAATTCATGGGTAAAAATTGAAAATCTGAATATAATACGCACAAAAAAATCGTGTCCGAAATCGACCATTACGCTGTCATTTCCGAAAACATGTTTCGATATATTTTTGTGTTGTGGAAATAGCAATCGACAATCTGTCCCACAGTTATACCTCGGCATATTGATCGTGATGTGTTATCGGGCCGTTGTCGTGGTAATTGCATAATAAATATCTATGTCTATTGTTTATATTACCGCTGATTAATTTATTTACGCAAATATAATTTATGGATGATTTGATATGATTACAGTCATACATTTTTGCAGATACAAAATTCTTTACTTGTAACACAATTAATTCCATTTTTATTTCCCGCGAGTATATATTCATACGACACACAAACACTAAAATGGTACCATATAAGTGTTCATGTGTCGTATCAATAGATATCGTTGCGGTTTATATTACTGTTGATTGTTTTATTTACGCAAATATAATTTATGGTTGATTTGATAAAAATTTGACAATTTTAAGACAATTCTTTCTTAGATAAATGGGTGCCCTGAAAAGGGCTGTTTAGTTGTTTCGAGTGACGAGTTGATCAGAGGTCACTTTCATCGAATCACTCGAAATCGCTCTCGTCATCGTCGCTTTCCTCGAAAAGTACGTCATCCTCTGTGCCATCAAGACTGTTGCTGATGCAGCACTTCTTAAAAGCACGCTGGATGATTGCAGGATCTAGTTGCTGCCAGCAGTCAACTATCCACTGGCAGATCTCCTCCAGTTCCGGCTTTCTTCGTCGCCCCCCGGCAGTGTATGACTGTGGACCGCTGCAGTACCACTCATTCCACTTCAACTGCAGCATTTGTTTCATGGGTTTGTTGACGCCGACGTCTAGTGGCTGCAGCATGCAGGTCATCCCTCCGGGTATGACGGCCAGATGTGTCTTGTATTCCGACAATAGTGACGTCTTTACATCATCTGACTTATGTGCCCTGAAGGCATCGAGTACAAGTAGGGAACGCTGAGAGAAACCACCTGGACGACGGCCCCACACGGTCTCAATCCAGTCATGGACAAGGTTGGTGTCCATCCATCCTTTCGCATGTACCCGCACTTCTACACCCTTCGGCCACTTGACGCCTTTGGGCATGGTCTTGCGATTGAAAACGGCGTAGGGCGGTAACTTGCCCCCATCAGCTGTACAGGCCAGCATAACGGTGAAGCGGTTTTTTCGTTACCCGTTGTTGTTATCGAGACCGACTTCTGCCCTTTTGCTGATACACTAGTATTTGTTGGTAAATCAAACGTCAGTGGCGTTTGATCGGCATTGCCAATCTGGCTCAATGGGAAGTTATGCAGCTTTCGTTGTCGGATGATGTAACGCTGAAATTCAATCAGTTTGTCTTCATAATCTTCTGGCAGCTTTTGTCCTATGTGGGTGCGCCGTCGTACTGAAAGGCTGTGGCGCTGCATGAATCTCCACACCCACATGCGTGAGGCCTTGAATGTTTCCGTCCCTTCCATCCCTTTGGCGAGTTTTCTGGCTTCGAAGCCCAGTTCCATGGTTGACACGGATATCCCTTGTCGACGCCGGTCGTTGACAAAATCAAGATTCTAGTTGAGGGAACTTGGCTGACTGCCCTCGCTCAGCCCGTTGGTTTTTTTTCTGGCGAAGCAGACTGGGTTTTTGCTTGCGCCACAGACGAACACAGGCTTCATTACAGCCAAACTCACGTCCGGCTGCTCTGTTGCCATGTGCCTCTGCATAGGAAATAGCAGCTAGCATTTCCTTGGCAGTGTACGATGCACGTACTTTGCCCATTGTGACATTTCAAGATCGGCGCTAAAAAGTGCCTATTTGACAATAAACAGATCGGCGATAAAAAGTGCCTTTTTTGACAATTTCAAGATAAATAAATTTGGAGCTGTTTTGTTCGCTGTCGATGACGATATGTAGTCAGTAGGCTGTTTGGAAGATAATGATGCCCAATCTGAACTAATGGGGTTATTTACCCTCGGGACTTCGGTTAAAAACCATTGCCCGAGCACACTGCTTAACATATAACTCTGCTTAAAAAGGTCGAAAACGGCCATAAAATGGACAGCCCGATTTTACTGGGCTGTACCATTGATATAAATATAAAACTTTGCAGTGTTGGTGCGGTGGTTTAAAAATATATAACCTTTATATGAAGCGTTAAAAAGACGCAGTACTTTACAGTGGATATGCCTATCGCTGTTAAAAAGCGGCGTTTTAATTGGTTGATGCGCTTATAGAACGATGGCGCTGATTGGCCGAAATTTCTTATTACGGATTGCCAGTAGGTCAATCCGTTTTATAAATAGATTTTCCCACGGCTGAATTTGTACTTTAAGAAAAAGTAAACAATAATAGTTTATATGCAAAAAATAAATTTAAAAAAAAGATGATAAATCCAAAAGAACTTGGACTTATTTTATAGTTATAAATTATTATGTTTATGTTATGTTACTGTGCTTATTATTAATTATTATCATTAATATGATGTTATTATTGTATGTTATTGTTTGTTTTGTTATTTAAGGAGGAGAGAGAGAAAGAATAGCCCAATATTTATAAGTAAAGATGGTGAAAACACACATACTGTTGTATGTGGCATTATCATTACCAGACCCATTGTTCAGTGAATCAGTATATACTGCAATGGGTTTTGTTGGAGTCTTTAGACTTTGTGATCTGTGTTTTAAATGTTAGAGTCCAAATAGGACTATTTAAATATAAGTCTTATAGAAAAAGGGATACACATATGTGTATATGTTTGAATAATACAATAGTAATACTTGAGGGTTTTCCAGATCACAAAGTGGTTGAACATTGCCACAATATGTTTACATACACAGTCAAGTACCATTTTTATGAGTATATTTAAGGTTTAAACTAAATGCCACACAACAAGATATAATCATTGGTGAGATATGTTTATATATATGAACTTTAATTAATAGGGATGCCAGAGCCTGATTTAACAGCTCTCAAATGTAAAGTGAAGTTGCATGTGTACATGTAATTATATGAAAAGGAAAGGAAAAAAAGACAATATATGATAACACATAGGGAGTGTAACTCTCAATTATATATTAATGTTGCAGTTGAGTATTGAGTTGTTAAAAATTAATGAGTACAAGTTTATGTATGTGGCTCAATGTTGAACACTTGCAGACAGGGAATATAGCCCTAATGCTCCAACGTAAGACCCTGTCTGTATGGAACTTAAGGAAGATTGGGCTATGGCGAAGAGAGGTCCCCCCAGAGTGGCGTTAAAACAATATTTAAAAGTGGGTTTGGTAAAAAACCCTTATATGTTAAGGGCAATAACTTACGTGTCTCCAAACGGTCACCTTCATAGCGCCACATAAAAATTAAGGGTAAGACAATGTGCTTTACAGTTAAAAATGAGACAAAAACAGCTAAATTTGTACAAGAAGGTACATTATTTACAATATGTACAGAACTATATGCATTTATATATTTAAAATATATGTTGCCACCCTGGAGGGATGAAAGAAGGAGAGATTTTTGGAAGTGTAGGCCGATGTGGGTGGGGGAAGAGAAAAGCCAGCAGAGGTGGTGTCACTCAGTTGTACTAAGGGAGGTAATTGTGGTGATGGAGACTTCAATGGTTGTTTCCCCTGGACCAGAGGGAGTGCACGGTAAATGAAAAATAGTTTGTATACTATTGAAGGAAAATTGATAATGGTAAGATATAAAATGGTAAAAAGACCAATGATGCCCAATGCTGACGTTCTGTGTTTATAAAGATCCTGTATGGTAAGTGTCAATAAGTGTAAATTAGCAATCGTTTACTCTGGCCCCTTAATCTGGCCCCTTTTATCAACACCTCGAATACACGGGTATTCAGTCGTTTCCCGCTGACAAGCGAGGGCCCTTCTCAACAACTTTACCGATAACACGTACACGGGCCACCTGCTGACACCTGGGTCAAGCAGTCATAATTGCAAAAGAAACAACAGAAACGCTGTTTATTATAACATTTAATTCCATTTGACAATATTCAGAACAATTATAGTTATAATAATAAAATAATAACTATTATTATTATAAATCTAATATACCGATAGTTGGTTAGCATGTATAGTAATATACGGTGTAGCCAGGACAATTTCCATAAGCACAGTTGCCCCCCTTTGATGTAACGGTGTAATTCAAAATGGCTGCCGCGAAGCGAATAACAGCGATTAAGTTGAAAATTTGCACAGGAAAAATTTTGTTCTGCTCTAAACTCGTATATTATACGCACCCCCTACTTGAAGAAAAAATCGGCAGGTAAAAAAGTGCGTATTATATTCGTAGATTTACGGTATTGAAGATAGCAACTTGATATTTGGCATGCATGTGTATCTCATGAAGCTGCACATTTTGAGTGGTGGAAATTCAAGGTCAAGGTCACCCTTCAAGGTAAAAAAAATAATTAAAAATTCAAAGCGGCGTTCTCATGAAGCTGCACATTTTGAGTGGTGGAAGTTCAAGGTCAAGGTCATTCTTCAAGGTCAAATGTCAAAAAAACATGAAGCGGCGTTCTCATGAAGCTGCACATTTTGACTGGTGGAAGTTCAAGGTCAAGGTCATCCTTCAAGGTCAAGGTCATCCTTCAAGGTCAAAGGTAAATTTATTTATTTTTACATTTCAAAGCAGTGTTATCATGAAGCTGCATATTTTGAGTGGTGGAAGTTCAATGTCAATGTCATCCTTCAAGGTCATTGTCATCCTTCAAGGTCAAAGGTCAAAAAAAATCAAAGCGGCGTTGTAATGAAGCTGCACATTTTGAGTGGTGGAAGTTCAAGGTCACGATCATCCTTCAAGGTAAAAGGTAAAAAAATATATATATAATTAAAAGCGGCGCAATAGGGGGCATTGTGTTTCTGACGAACACATCTCTTGTTTTATTTTTTTTGGTGGTCAAAATGACTTTGCCACGCGCCCAATTATATCAGATTGTTTTTTTTTTTGTTTTTTTGTTTATTTTTGGTCAAAATGACTTGGCCACGCGCCCAATACCTGTGTTCCATGTGAACAAATCTTGAACTTCGGATTCGGTGGTAAAGTGTCATTAGTTTAAAACTGTGACAGTGTATACCATATGTATTTCAAAGGTAAAGACATTGAGCTCAAATGAAAGATTGCCGACATCGTTCACAATGATTGGATGACATATTGTGGTTGATCACTGTTTACCTTGCACAATAAATAATATATGTTTAATGTGAAGTTAAACAGTTTTTCATAAATAAATATAGTTATGAACCTTAAGAAGGTGTTTATTTAAATGTCTGTTGTAAGGTTTGCCATTGCATTATGCACGCGAATCGCATAATTTAAAAAAGTCAACATAAATTAATTTTCTTCACCTCGAACTTCACCTCAGTCATATCCTTGATTGGTTTTGTGACTTTTGCTAAGACTGTGATAATATTAACCTGTATACATGCTTACAGTACAGCCATGACCCATACATTTTATTTACAAATAATCATTAAGAAAGTAACCATTTTAAAAGTTTGGTTTCTAAATTGATAGTAGTAGTAGCATTTTGATTTTGTGTGCTTTTGTTCTGGCCCTATGTGAACATTATTTCTCTTTATTATCATTATTAAGTTTACTGGAAAATTTGCAGATCACTTTTAAGTGAAACAAGGTGCATAATCCAGGCATACTCCTCTGTCCTTGTAAATATTCTCTCTTGAAAACTGTCCATGTCCACTCGATCTATTTTCAGTGTTAAGTCAGGTGAAACAATTTCTTCCGCAAATTGCAACAGCCAATGATGAACTGGAGAGGAAATTGAAATCAGATCCCAGCTTCTCTGCAGACATAGAGGCCATTGATGATGATAGTCAACCTCACATAGAGATGGTGTGTGCTGAATATACACTTGTAGTATATTGTTACAAACTGTTTAATTGCATAAAAGTTGTGAAATTCACTGATTTTAAAAGTCATAATGTAGTCAATTATAGTTTATTCTGCTAATTCAGACATTGAAGTTACCAGTTCTGCCAAGCTAGCCTGAGTTCTTATTTTATAACCTGAGACCATGAAAATAGGCCCTGCATCAGACTGGGAGTTGAAATGTTTAACATGGAATTTATATTTGGTATATGACATAAGAAGATTGTGGTCTTCTTAAAAAAATCAAATCATATCCCTAAGTTTGAAACTGGCAATGTCATATTATACAGGTGTGCAATCAACGACCATATTGATGTTCTTATCTCCATTCAACATCAATTCAAACTGGTACAATTTCCCACTGTGTTAAAGTTGGATGTAGAAAGTGCAGTGTATTTCGTTTTTGATTGTAGTATATTTCTGTTTCAGAATATTGCCTTGATTGATCAGCAGTACAGTGAGGATAGTGACTCGGACTCAGAATTATCTGATAGTGACATTGCCATGGGTTGTGGTCCTGTGACCGAGGACAACATTAAACTTCCCAACAGAAAGATTGGCCACGGTAAACAACTTGTGGAGCAGATTTTGGATGTTAAAGATGTGAACTGTGATACTGATTAAGTACTTAACAATTTATGATGTAGCGATGCTATATTTAGTTTTTAATTAATTTCAAAACAAAGACTTTTAATGCACTCCTTTGAAAAGCAGGATATATTAAGGGAACACCAGCGCGGGATACCTTGCGTCCAGGAGACAGTGTCTGCTAAATATTTGAAAAAGTTCTGTTCAAGTTGGGTCACTGTAACTTAAAAATGCTCAATGTCTTCAGGATAAATGGAGCTGTTGCCTTGACATTTTGTTCGTAGGTAGCGTACCTGAAGACGTAGCTTCTTAAGGTCAAGGCCACTGTGACTAAAAATAGAAAAACTGTGTCCACTCATTGATTTAAGATTGGAAATAGTTATTGCTCTGAAAAACATGTGTAGATAGCTTACACATAGACCTAAATTGGGAATGCAATGCAGGCAAGTAGGATTAAGGTTACTGTTATGTTAAATGTTAAATGGAGATTCTGTTTTTACTCAAAAACTTAAGTTTGGTTGGAAGATTTGTGCTGACATGTTGTATGTAGGTAGTTTACCTGCTGGCCTTTCTTGGGATTGCAGATTTGTTTGAATTGAATTAGGTTAATTGGTAAAATACTGAAGATCTTGTTTCCTGGCATTTCTATGTTTCTTGTAACCAACATTCATATAACAAATAAATACATCCTTCAAAGATCAATATAAACCAACATTTAAACAAGCGTATTTTACATTCTCGTTCTCTTTTTTGGGGGGTATAGGACACAATTTAAAATAGAACATTTAAAAAATGTATATTTGTCCCTTTGTATTTGTATAATCTGTTAGGAAATGTTTTTGTTAAAAAATGTATTTTAGTTATATTTTAATTATCTTCCATTTGTATTTGTATACCTACCATGTAATGATATGTTATTGTAAATAAAATGTGATTTAGTGATATTTGTAATTTTTGGTTGACTTATGGATAGATAAATAAATTCGTTATGGTAATATCAAAATATTGTGTATTAAACTACACATGTTATATATTAATATTAATTTACATTGATGGATGATTACAGTAATAAGCCTGTACATGGGTTTTCTTTTACCCCATCAGGTTAAATGTATGTAACAGTTGGATTTGCAGATTTATTGTGCAATACAGTACTGATTTAGTCTTCATACAACTCGTATGTCTACAGGATTTTTGTTTATCAAGAGAAGAGAAGAATCGTTTGATCTTGAATTGTTTACTTATGGATTGTATTTTGTACTCATTTTACAAATCTTATGTTTACTTATGGATTGCATTTTGTACTCATTTTACAAATCTTGACACTAATTTCTGCTTGTAGAACTTTTAAAAATGTCCATTATAAATGTGTAGCTCTGTTTGTTTTTTGTTTTTTTTTTTCACTAAACCATCTTACATTTTGTTTGTATGAAATTTTATGTTTTGTGAACATACATTTTAGGCAGTTAAAAGGGATGAATAAAGGAAATGTCACAAGAATGTAGAACACCATGTATGGTATATTGCTTCAGGTAAATTAGATTACCATTCCTGCGTATATTGTTGTTTAATATTCTTTTGTTCAATTTATATTAATAAAATAAATTGTACCGTCCTGTTGTTTTATATCAAATTTTGCATGAAATTTAAGATTGTTTTGTAAAATTACATTGACTTTCAGTTTTGTATTAAGTTTAGTTGGTCCAATGATGTTATGTAGTGTGAGGAAATGTTTAATATTTATACTTTTTAAGCAATAATATTTTTGATTATCAATGACTCGTAAAGGATTGTGAAAATATACATGAGGGCTTGTACTTAAAAGTTTGTCATCTACGACCTAAAGGTGGATTTTAGAATTGATATTGGTATTGTTTGTAGGCTAAACAAAATAGTTAATTAGTTGTGGAAGTTAAAATCATTTTCTGATTGTGACATAGACAGTTAATACTTTATGTTCAATTCAACAGTATATAAGTGTTGATACTATATATTTAGTTTCTTAAAATATGCCACTTATTTGTATACATGTAACTTTTTGTTGAAGTTTGCAAGCTGTAAAATTTCAAATATTTGCGCTTTTTTTCGCAAATAATTAACTGGCAACAGAGTTGCATCCTTAAAGAAATACTATGGAATTTTTCATTTCAACATTACCTCAATCAATAATTGAAATAAAATGGTTTAATTGAAGAGTTGCAATAACGACTTTAAAACTTTGCCTTTCAATTGCAAGTAAACTTGCCAGTCTCAGCTGGATGTGCGTTGTACAAACTGCTTTCAAATACGTTGTATAACAATTACCCAAAAATATGTCCATAAAGTACATGCTTATTATGTACTTTTCCTACATAAACCCAACCACACACTGCCAAATATGCGTGGTACGAACTGCTTCCGGTGATACTGTATGAACCGTACCCAAGACATTACTCAGTCAAACAAATTACATGGTATAATGTATATACCCAGACCTATACAAACAAGTAAATATAGGTCCCTGATATACCAAGTTCGAATCTGAAATTATTATGTTCACAAACTGAATCAACATATTGAATTTTAGCAAAACTTTTAAGATATATTTATTGCGAGCAGCATATTAACGCAACATGATGTACCGTATTAAAAATTGTATTTGTTTAATAAAGAGCGAAATAGCATCCTGCATCAATAAACCATTCTAGGTTTTCGATGCATTAACTCAAAATAAGGTTACAATACACTAAATGATCGCTTCATGTAGGGCTGTACTTTCAAAAGAAATATCATAGTTGACAGGAAGGCATGTTTGACACTTTTTACCATTATTCGGGTGTTATCTTGTGGAGATAATGGTAGGGCATGAATGGGTGTTCACTACTGAATCCCTAAAATATGACACACTTGAAGACTATAGTAAACCATTGCACTAGAAAAGGTTACATTCCACTAAGAAACGTCCGGAAAAAAAAGTTGCAAAAACAGTCGATTTTGATTTGTGTCAAGTTCTTTCTTGCTTTGTACATGACATCTTTTTTATTGCATATATCGATTCCGCTTAGAATGGCCTCTAAAAAAAGGTATGGTTATGGGGGTCTCTATTGACCTTTTCGACATTATTTTAAGGGAGACAACTCTGAGTGGATTTAGTGAGGTCGGGGGGGGGTACTCGATCAGCTACTGCAGTGCGTCTGCATACAGTTCTGTGTTGATGCAATTATAATTTCCCAATAATTTGCAGATATAACTTATATGGTATGATTTTTTGTGTAATTTGTTATTAGCTTAGCATCTTTGATTTAATTGTCGTTCATGCTTTATTTCGATTTTAAAGTAGGTAAAAACGAAACATGCCAAAAGCGGGTGGGGAATGGAAAAATATCTTATTTGTTAAGTTTGGGCAAATTAGAAGTTTGATGACATTTGGTAAAATACTTTTCTTTAAAAAGAACAATTATTTTAAAACAGATAACTTTGCTGTATTTAAATGTTTATGAATGGTTTATTGTTATAACTTATAAAAAAAACTTTTTTTTCAGGAATATCACAGTGTCAACAGAAATTGGGATACTGTATCTCATTCTGCATCAAGCCCAAGACTTCTACACCTGGAATTTTATTAACTCTTGCAATTAATATTATACATCATCACAGTTACATAACTATGTTCTTTGAAAAAAATAAAATAAAGATACTTTAGATGTGTGTCTTCTTCATACCCTTACATTAAAAAATATCCTACACATTCAGAAATATAATAAAATGGATGTTGGTTTAAGTTGCTACACATCCAATGTTGTCATGTAATCATTTAATATAACATGTGATGTGTTGACCTGAAAATTAACACTGCTAAGAAAACATTTACTTCGAATTAAAATAAGTGCCCCTTGTCAAATATACATTGGCTAATTAAATATCCATATGGGTGAAACTTTTACCTGCATCACAGTCATCTTAAACTGGTTGTGTGTTGGGCTATCCCAATTAACTACCCGTCATGGCAGATTTGTTCAAAGCAAGACAAGTATCAATGTTTGAAGAATTATAATTGCTTTTACAGTCTTGACGCTTACCCCTAGCCAGCAGCCCGGGGCTAGTGATATGTATTAAATTTGGGCTATTAAAATTTCCAGATTCATTTAGTCGGGCTAGTGGGTATTTTAATCTGTTCTATTACATTTAATGCATACAGATTCGGGCTGCCGCTAGTTGTTCAAAAATGCTAAAGTGAAGACTGCTTGTATATGCTGGTTAGTCTGAGACATACCAACAAGCAATAACTGTGACACTCCAAAAACTTGCTCATTAAAGTGTGTGTATGTGCAGGAGCTTGTGTGTGTGTTTGGTACAAGCTCATCTCAAAAACTGATTCACTATTTAGTTTTTAACCTTATAGAAGTAAAACCTGACTGTAAAATGGTTACTTTCATTGTAAAGATTTTGTTGTGGGGATGAAATATTATAAATTGTAATCCCTATGATTAACACAGAAAACATTAACCAAACGCTAATTCCTGTTGATGTAGCAGAGCCAAAAGACCTTGAAGTATAGATGGTTAATGGATGATGTTCCTTATGATAGTACTAGTAGGTACTAGTTGGTTTGTCTTTTTGGATACATCTAATAGTATATTTATTTATTTTCATTAATAAAATGGGTTAACTTAGTAATCCTGCTCAGTGGTTGAATCTTCAGGAAATGTTAACATAAGCACATACATTGTATTTGATACATGTATGACGGTGACCCTCAACTGCAATTTTGGTTACAGACGGGGTAGCCTAAGGTGTAATTATTTCTAAGAGATGAACCCGAGTTGAGGCTTAAACTTACCAACCCATGAGTGAGTCAGAGATCAGCACTCTACCGGTTTAGCTGGCCAGGGTAAGCTTGGAATTGGGGACTTACTTTTGCTTAATAATGATCTTAAATAATATTATAGTTGTCAACAATTTGATTTTTATGTATTTTAAAAGCACAACAAGTTAGGCTTGCATCATAACTAATAAAAACATATTGATTATTATACAATTTACAAATCGAACATATTTAACAATAAAGTAGTCTTATGTGCACTGAAATGTGCAAATACCAATTGGTTTTTATTTCTGAAAATTTAGAAAAATGAGCTAATATAATAAAAAAAATGTTTATTTTTTAATAATTTTATTATGTGGGTGGGTTTAAATGTACTTGCACTCACAAATTATAATAGTCAAGGGTTGCTTTAATTTCTGACAGGTTTCTGCAACAACAGTACAGTAATTAAGGTATGATTTTGTTATTTTTGTCAGTAGTTAATTCCGGCGCCGTTAATTACAATGGTGCTGAACTATTATCGAGCAGATGGTCGTTGAACGTTATAATAGAAATAATGATTGTTTTTATTAGTAATAAATCGGCAATTTATGTTTTTATTTTATTTATAAAGTCTATATAGCGGATCGGTAAGGTGTGTCATGTAGAGCGAATACTGGCAGAACCCCCCCCCCCCCCCCCCCGAACCCTAAATCTCGCGTTATCTCGGCAGTCTCGTTACGCGTGATTTAACAATGTCGAAATCGTGAATGTGCAAAATGTTGCATTTATTTTCGCTCAAAGTTGTCGCTTTTACATTGAATTATATAGGGAAACTTTTTGGTGTATTATGACCATAAATGAACCGGAAAAGCGAAAGACCCACCCGTTAAGGTTAACCGATTCTCGTTAATTTATTTTAAAACATTTTCACGTAATAATAATAATCAGAGCTACAGATAAGATGCGTACCTGCGTATTAACGCATTGAAAAATATATTTTAAAAAAACGCTTTAAAAATAGGCGCAGTGCGTAACATTACGCAATACAAATCTCGGTACGCAATTTTGATCGATTAAAGTGCGTAACCGGTTAAACAAATAATCCTGTTAAGGGTTTAGTGTAAGTTAACCTTTGAATCAAAAGTAAGTCAATCAATAAAACCCTGAAATAAAAATGGCGGCCCATTGTGTTCTAGGTTCGAAAAGGGGACGTTTCAATCGTACAGCGGCTCATGCAGGAAGTAATTGTATATAACAATATACCATAAATCTTATGATGCTTCTAGAATTTTTTTAATAATTTTAAGCGATATCATTGTTGAAGAAGTTTATGGTTAACTTGCATAGACCACATATAGTGTGACTTTATTTTTCATTGCACAAGCAGTGCCATAACTTAGTTTAATTGCGAAATGGCGTTCGTGGTGTACTACATGAATACTATATGCAAGAAAGACCCATTCAAGACAGAGATACAACACATGTAAGTTGAATATTTTAAAGAAAGTCTGTTCATATCATAATTGATAATTTATTCTGTTTGCATTTATTAATTAACAAATAATAATAATTCTAGATTAAACACGCCATGTACTATGTCAGTTTTCTATGGAAATGGAAAATACACCTCAAAATTCCGAAATAACCTTTATGGCTGAAACAAAGGACTAAAATACTAGTACCCTTTAACAATAATTTCAGGTGGTAAACTACCCTTTAGACTAAATCCTTATCTGGAGCTCTGAATATTCGTCAAAATAATATGCAAAATATTATGTAAGTTTGTCTATTCAGTTTAAGAGTTAATAATAATAATCAACTGACTAATATGGAAAAAAATGGTTGAAATTGAGAATCAGATTTCAGCCAAAATAAGCATAAGTAGGAAAATAAAATGACTCCCTTAGCTACATAGACATCATCATTTAAACGTATTTTTACTTCGTTGTTTTTCAGGCTTTCCATTAAGCATGCATGTAAGTGCAAGGTC
The DNA here is from genome assembly GCF_020536995.1 of Dreissena polymorpha. Classification (NCBI taxonomy): domain Eukaryota; kingdom Metazoa; phylum Mollusca; class Bivalvia; order Myida; family Dreissenidae; genus Dreissena; species Dreissena polymorpha. The sequence continues at coordinate 37,579,252 of NC_068359.1, read as the reverse complement.
TTCTCAGTAAAGCGAGCCCACAATATCAAGTCGAATAGTTTAAAATCTATATATGTTTAATAGTAGTTTCTTGTTGCAAATAATTACAGCACTGAAACTATTATTATACCCTCATTAACATTGGTAATGGGGGCTATATAGGAGTCACTTTTGTCGGTCAGTCTGTCGGTCCGTCCCGAAATTTCATCCGATCTTCACCAAACTTGGTCACAAGTTGTATCTAGATGATGTCTAGGTCAAGTTTGAATAGTTTGTCCAGACCATAACAATCTTATTTATCGTAAGTTTTTAAAATGACTTGGAACAGTTGTTCACCATCATGGGATGGTGTGTCGTGTCAAAAATGTACGTCGATATCTCCAAAGTCAAGGTCACACTTGGAGTGCAAAGGGCAAATGCTTGTCCGGGCCATAACTATATCATTTATTGTGAGATTTTAAAAATCATTTGGCAAATGTGTTCACCATCATTGGACGGTGTGTCGCGCGAAAGAATTACGTCGATATCTCCAAGGTCACACTTAGAGTTCAAAGATAAAAAATGGCCATACATGAGCTTGTCCGGGCAATAAATATGTCGTTCATTGTGATTTTTTTTAATTATTTGGCACATTTGTTCAACATTATCAGACGGTGTGTCGCCTTAAAGAATTACGTCGATATCTCCAAGGTCACATTTCAGTTCAAATATCAAAAATGGCCATAAATGAGCTTGTCCGGGCCATAACTATGTTGTTCATTGTGGGATTTTAAAATCATTTGACACATTTGTTTGCCATAATTGGACGGTGTGTCGCGCGAAAGAATTACGTCGATATCTCCAAGTTCAAGGTCACACTTGGAGTTCAAAAGTAAGAAATTGCCATAAATGAGCTTGTCCGGGGCATAACTAAGTCATTCATTGTGAGATTTTAAAATGACTCTGTACATTAATTTTGTTCACAGTCATTGGACGGCGTGTCATGCGAAAGAATTCAAAAGTTCTAAGGACGAAATGGCCATAAATGATAATGGCATAATAATTCTTAAAAATTGCCATAAATTAGATTCTCTTGTTTTGTGAAGACAGCATGCAAAATCGTCTGTGTAAATGCGGCACGTGGGGGTATACGTCACGTATGTGACAGAGCTCTAGTTATGTTCAGTAATTAATTTTGCTACAACGACATTTATGATATTTAAACAGAAATAATGAGATGAGTAAACTTGATCATATCGCGACTTTCTTTATGTATTTGGCATCTGTTCTTACCTAACTTGCACAGCGTGTGTTCAAATGTAATGGTATAAGATAGGTGAAGGACAAATACACCTCACATCGTAGCGATTATACATTTGTCAGGTCATACCAACATTATTGCATGTGCAATGAACAGGAGTTAGGCTCAAGTTTCGTCCCACTCGACTTACGATTCACTTGACATGTAGATACACACAGCCGTGGTGCAAATTATTTATTGGCCAATAAGTCATACCCGCAGCGGGGGGGGGGGGGGGTTGCGTTGGGTGCGATTGCACCCAATGTTTTTAGACGAGTAAAAAAATATTTGAACTATAAGATGCACCAAACTTTATTCGACGCAAAAACGATTATCTTTTCCCGGAATCCAGTGAGTCTTCGTATTAAGCGTTTCAATAATGTTGAGCTCGATATGCTACCGACAGGAAAGAGAGAACAATTTAGATTATAATTAACGGAATGTTATGCCAGCTTCCGAAAATGACGGAAATCAAAAGACACCCGTCGACTATTGCCGAAGACTAATGAGTCACTGGTTAATAATTTTGCATTATACCACGATTTATAACAATTAACGATTGTATGCAGCATTTTCGACAGACTGCGTTGTCTTTTTGTTATATACCCGTACAACCATTTTCGGATCGCCTGCAGGGTTTTCAGACAAAAAATATCAGCTATGCTCAAGACAGGATAATTTTTTGTTGTTGTATGGCAAGAAAACAAATCATTTCTACAAAGCATGTAGCTTTTTTGTAGTTTACAAACATCTTATGGCATCTGTTCTGCTCCACATACAGAACTGCCCACAATGTTTTAATTATGTCAAACTTGACATCAGGAAATATGCCAAACTCTGAAACTGTTGTTATTGGCGTTGCACTGAAGTGCGGCGACTAGTATGTAATACGTTTTTTTTTTCGCTTATGGGGGGAGAAGTTATTTTACGGATCAATGTATATATTTTTTGTTGTCAGAATATCTTGCATAGTGGTGATTTTTTTGTGTAAATTAGTGTAAATAAGTACTGCATTTGTGCCTTTTACATTCACTACAACATTTATTGCCAAAAATGCAAAGCTAATTCTTTTAATTAATAACTGATCACATGGACTGGGCAATAATAAAAGATCACAGGGACTGGGCAAAAACGCGAACCGGTGAAACTTTCTGGTTTTGTATAAAAACAAAACTTCTTTGTTCCACTTTCATAGCAACCACCGAGTTACTAATAAAGGCGCTATAGAGCGCGAAGCGCGACACGTATTATTAATTGTAATAATGAGTCTTGATAAAGGAAGCAGCCGCTTATCAATGAGGAGCACCATCACAGCACCCCAGTCTCATTACTATCAATTCCTCCTACAGGGTTGTTTTTTTTTTAAGAACCACATATAGAAGGCCGCAGGCCTGACCCGTATCTTGCCAGTGGTATGGACACTTTGGAATGGACCTTTAACCCCGCTCACTATCCAGTGTTTAAACTTCCTGGTTTACATTTAAACCGACTATTAATAGCTTATTAATATCTTAGTTAGAAGGTAATTTTTCAAGCGGTTCCGTAGTGTAGTGGTTAAACGCTCGCTTCACATGTGAGAGGCCCAAGGTTCGAGCCCCAGGAGAATCAAATTAGTTTATTTGTGTTCTATGTTAACTTTTTGTTTTGATTTATACATTTTAGTATAAATAAATATACTGTTTTATTGTAACCATTTTTTGTTTTTATTATGTGATGATATATATGTGTGAGGGGGGGGGGTTCGTTAACACATTAAAACTTTTACAGTGTTTTCATATCAATGAGTACTCAACCCCTATCGTAAATGAGCAACGTAAGATTAAGTTCAGAATCATATTCCATTGAAGTTGAGAAAAATATGAAATTACGCTTACAAGAGGAAGCAGATTTTTTAAAACCTACACAGTTCTGTTCCATTAATGAAAACTGCACACGGATGCCAGTAAAAATATGGCAACCAATGTAAATAAAATTAACTATGAAATATTTGGGGGTTACAACACAAAATAATAGATAATGATTATATGGGTTAATAACACAACATCATAGATAATGGTTATTTGGGGGTTATAACACAAAATCATTGATAATGGTTATACCAGTATCTTTTTTATTTTGTTAAAAATAATCGGCCAATATATTAATAATAACAGTAGAAACAAGAGCGCCGCATGACGGAGCAATATACGCCCGATTCGTGTGCCATTGGAGATGATACACTGATGATTGATGTATTTGTTTTGGAAATAAGCAAAAAAAAAATTCAAAAATCGCGAAAAAAATAAACCCGATGAAAATATCGCAAAATAAAACTGGATAAAAATATTGCATAAAAATATTGCATGTGTTAATCGGTTGCATGTCTCCAATCAGACCTGACTGATATATAATCTATATACTACCTCTGACCAAGTTTGGTGAATTCAACTTGAACTAGAGCTTTGTCACTGAATGTGACTTATACCCCCATACCACTTTGACGCAGGATAAAAAGTTGTTTAAAAGTTTCGGATGAATACAATTTGAATTAGAGTCCGGACAAAGTGGCGCCGTTGAAAATGCACTAATTGACCCTATGACCTAGTTCTTGACCCGACATGACCCATATTCGAACTTGACCTAGATATCAACTAGATGCAACTACTGACCAAGTTTGGTAAAGATCGGATGAATACAATTTGAATAAGAGTCCGGACAAAGTGGCGCTGTTGAAAATGGACTAATTGACCCTATGACCTAGTTTTTTACCTGGCATGACCCATATTCGAACTTGGCCTAGATATCAACTAGATGCAACTACTGACCAAGTTTGGTGAAGATAAGATTTATACAATTTGAATTAGAGTCCGGACAAAGTAAAATGCACTAATTGACCCTTTGACATAGTTTTTGACCCAGCATGACCCATATTCGGACTTGACCTAGATATCAACTAGATGCAACTACTGACCAAGTTTGGTGAAGATCGGATGAATACAATTTGAATTAGAGTCCGGACAAAGTGGCGCCGTTGAAAATGCACTAATTGACCCTATGACCTAGTTTTTGACCCGGCATGACCCATATTCGAACTTGGCCTATATATCAACTAGATGCAACTGCTGACCAAGTTTGGTGAAGATCGGATGAATACAATTTGAAATAGAGTCCGGACAAAGTGGCCCCTTCGAAAATGCACTTATTGACCCTATGACCTAGTTTTTGACCCGGCATGACCCATATTCGAACTTGGCCTAGATATCAACTAGATGCAACTGCTGACCAAGTTTGGTGAAGATCGGATGAATACAATTTGAATTAGAGTCCGGACAAAGTGATGCCTTCCGCCCGCCGCCCGCCGCCCGCCCGCCGCCCGCCCGCCCGCCAAGGGGTTTCACATAATACGTCCCGTATTTTATACGGGCGTATAAAAATCGTTCCATGTAACTTCATTGAGTGCCTTTTATACTGAAATTCCCGATGCCCTTTGATGCTTTGCATCAATACTTATTTGAAATGAATTTAAAACGTTATAACATATATGATCAGTTGGACGTTAACGTTAAATGTTCATTAACTGTGACGGATCGTGAACATACGGGAAAATAAGTCCATATTTTTTCTTCAACGCCCTGTTATACATTTATAAGGGCTTTGAGACGATAGGGTCCTGTAGTAGTTTGTGGTTAAAGGGTCTTTATGAAGCATTAATTGTTGTATTCTGAAATTCGTTTGGAAAATAATAACTAATTTGTTAAAAATAATTTCAAAAAATACAATAAACCAGTTATAACATTTTTATTTCTGTTTAGTATTGATGCAGATTAGAGAAGACCCAGTTTTGTTAATCAGTGTTTGTTGTACAAAACACTATTAGCACGTTTAAAGCAATGCTAGGCCTCGGGTACTACCCATAGTAGCAGACAGTTGTTTTGAAAAAAATAATCATTTTATTCCTTTTAATATGCTTGATATAGGAATGGTAGAATATAGAATGGTAAATAACACCAATGTTAACAAGATTCCAATAAATAATGATATTGTATACCGTTCTTATTGTTGATTTTATATTATATCAATGTGTTGTTGCATATGTAAACAAAGTGTGTGCGCGCATACTAGCTTCGGGTATAAAATAATGTATTTCCGTGACTGATCAGAAAAGCTGGTTATTGAGAAACGGCAGTGGGGAATACATGCATGTCATATCATATTCATGTCGATCAGTCGCTGAGTATAGTCAATAAATGTGAATTTTCATATAAAAATGCTCCATGACTTCAGTCTCTGAATTTAGATAAAAACCCACCAGAATGCAGGATTTTACTTTTCATTTTCAACATTTTCTAGAGGGGGGACCTCAAAACCCCCGATTGCAGGCGTCCCTCCCCCCTACCGCCACGCCACTTCGTTGCTCAATAACAATCGTTGATGGGAAAATTCGCACCCCCGTTTTCAAAACTCTGGCTACGGGCCTGATAAGTGATGTCTCTACCTGCAACATTAACTGCATACAAAGGATTTCCTTCGTACAAAATATTTGCATTTAAATCAACGTATTTAATTTTCATCATAACTATCGTTAAATACATTAATATAGCTTCTGTGGACTGGAGCTTTTTATTCCCCCGGTAGGATGGCATATAGCAGTCGCACTGTCCGTCCGTCTGTCTGTCTGTCTGTCACACTTTTGCGTTTACGTTTCGAAAATGCTCATAACTTCTATGTCTCTTCAGATGTAGCCTTCATATTTGGAATGCATGTGTATATGGACAAGGCCTTTCCATACGCACACAAATGTTGACTCCTTTGACCTTGAACTAAGGTTCCGCGTTTAGGTTTCGAAATCTGCGTTTAGGTTTCGAAAAATCATTTTTTCGGGGCATGTCTTCTGATGGAGACAGCTCTTACTTGTTATTTACTCATATTTTTACGACTTATGTTTAAATATGTGAACGATAATTTGCATATTTCTAACCTTCGGTATGCGCTTATATGTTAAGTCTGACTCATTGTTAGTATAGTTATGTGACGTTGGTCGGCGGGTCAAAACTTAAAAGGTTTGGATTGGGTCGGGTCAGGAATGAAATAAAGTTACTACAAACAATAAAACTCAATGAAGTAACCTATTTCTTCATCAAAACAATTAACATAAATTAATAATTTTGCCAAAATGTCAAAAAAACAGGGACTGCAGTACATTGTGCATTTATATTGAATGTTGTTGTTTTTCTAAATCAATAAACACAATCAGAGCATATTTCAAAAAATTCGTTTTGCCACAATATATATATATATATGAAAAAAATACATAAATAAGTTGAACATATAAATATGATTTTATAAAAAATATCATTAATATCATTATATAAACGCGCCATTGTACTGCTTCGCGGCCAGCCTATTGCTTTCACGGCAAAACATCACATCAAATCTGAAAATTGGGAAAAAAACATAGAAATTATTCATCACAGTCAAAACACGTGTTAGATTAATCGAATATACACCATTGCTAGGTGTGGAAAGTATAAAGGGCTTATAAAAAAGTTCTTATTTCAATACACTTTTTGGTGTTTGTTATCTCATATAATTTTTTAATAGTGTTTCAATAAACGTATATAGTGAAATATAAACATTTCGCATACAACATGGTGTCCATAAGACAGGTGTTCTGATAAAGACAAATGTATAATGACGGCCTTTAACCTCCCAAAACTATAACTTTTTACACTTGACATTGACTTTTGGGGTAAAGTTTTAAGAAGATGGACCTACAACAAAAAATCCTGCAAATATTTAACATATGTTTTCAAATCTTACCTTACCTAGGCCAGACTCGTGGATGTACCGGCGCAGTTTGACTTTCGCTACGAGATCGGTTATTTCCGCCACTTTCTCGTTGTTGAAATATGGAATACCGGCTGCCATTATCTTATGCTGGACGGCGGTCCGACGCTCGTACCTCGCCAGGATCTCGGACTGCTTTCGTTACCTGAGTTCCAGCAGGTCCACCTCAGCCTTCCGCTCGGCGTTTGTGATGTACCGAGATGTGGGGTATGCGAACACGGAACCAGTCTAAGGAACGGTGATTTGGGTACCTTTGTTGATTGGATTCGGCATGGGATTCTCTCCTTTTGTTGGGGAGCTGGAATCACCGTCTGTTGTAAACAAAGCTCTTATAAAAATGCATTTGCTTGGTTTCTGTTCTCTTATATCACCAATTAATACCGGTAGTACATAGGTTGTTTCAATAAATGTATGGAGTGAAATATAAACATTTCAGATACAACATGAAGTCTATCAGCCAATTGTTTTGGTAAAGAAAGTTTTATATGAAGGCATTTTACCTCTAAAAACGGTAACTTCTTAAACTTGACATTAAACAAATGTTCAAGACGTTGGACGGACAATATAAAATATCCCTTTTGACAAGAAAAAACAAGCAGTTTGATCTTCTCAACTAGATCGGCCATTTCGACAACTTTCTCGTCGTTGAAATACGGAATACGGGTGGCTGTAATCTTCTGCAGACCGGAGGTCCGATGCCCGTGCCGCGCAAGGATCTCCGACTGCTTTCGGAACCTGAGTTCCAGCAGGTTCATCTGAGCCTTCAGCTACTCATTTGTAAGGAACCGAGATGTGGGGTACTCAAACACGGGACCGGTCCATGGCACGGTGATTTGGGGCCCTCTGTAGATGGGATTTGTGTTGGACTCCCCTCCTTTTGTTGGGGGTTTGCTATCACCGTCGGGGAACGTGGACCGTGCGGATCTGACACAGGCTGCTCAATCCGAAAACAGTTTTCTGAAGAGTGCCGCAAACGCGCTCACGTGTTCTGTTCCCACACCTCGGGACAGACGCCTCCATAGGTTATTTTTAACCTTTGTTTCGTTTTTTGACTCCATAATTCGTGAATATCTTCGTTTCTTGACAAACAAACGTTTAGTGCCAGGATACGACGTCGTTTCCGAAATATAGTGTGGTTCGACGAGACCGACGTAAAATAACGTTCGATTGTTTTTCCGGTTTCATCCGCCAACTTCCTTGAAGAAAAATATCTACGCTGGCGTTTCTGTGCAAATGTATCAAGCAGGTATCTATCAACTTTCTCCAACCAAATGATTTCCGTTTTCCTCTTTGTTCATCGATTTATTTTAATTTTAATTAATCGTTAAATTCAATGACTTTTCAATAATTTAGTTTCATAAATATCTTAAACACAGCGTTTTATCATGCGCCAAACAAACTTGTGTTACCGGAAGTCAATATAGATGACGTCAACGTTATCTCGATTACGCGCCAATATGCTTTAAAAATCTGGTTCCTTTATATAACGAAAAATAAGAAACTGAGTTTTAAAAAATACGGTTGTTCGTTCAGCGGTTTTATTTGTATCGTTTAATGTCCAGCGATCTAATTTTTTTGAAGATCAGAAGAAGATAAAAATACGTAATTAGATTTTTTTATGAGAAATACAATTATTCCACTTACTTACCGGTACTTCATCTTTTTAAAAGAACAGTCCAAAATGAACAGGTCTAACCTTTTTAATCTTTAGTTTTTAATCACTAACAGGACCAAGAGAGTTACACTTGTATGCTTAAATGGTCGACTTGAAAATATTTAAAAGGATATTTTAGTGTAAACAAACATATAGAAAACTTGAAATTCAATGATTACAGATACAGAATAATAAATGACAAACTAAGTAATTAAATGTTCTAAAGTGACCAGTATACTACTCGGATATTAAATATCTAATAACGATCCGTTTACAAGCTATACATTAACATAGATTGCTAGAAATATTGATAAACATTAGAAATTGTTTACAATCGTCACTGGGATCACAACATCTTACCAAAAAAAAACAATACAATATGTGTCTTGTTCTGAGAAAACTGGGCTTAATTCATGTGCGTAAAGTGTCGTCCCAGATTAGCCTGTGCAGTCCGCACAGGCTAATCAGGGACGGCACTTTCCGCTTTAATGGTATTTTTAGTTTCAAGGAAGTCCCTTCTTCTTTTCGAAAATCAAGTTTAAGCGGAAAGTCGCCCCTGATTAGCATGTGCGGACTGCACAGGCTAATCTGGGACGGCACTTTACGCACATGCATTATGACCAGTTTTATCAGAACAATACAATATTTAATGATAAGCATAAGACTATACAGTATTTACCACATTATAGATTGAGTCAAAATTGAAAAAGATCAATACTGGTAAGAATTTCCACAAAAAAATAGCCTTTTAAAATACCTTACTACTCTATGGTATTTTGATTGTATTGGTAAAAGCTTACACAACAACTATGAACTTCATTTTAGATGTTAATTAAGCATCATAACTTCAAATGATTGTTAATTTATTTAAAAAAAAACAACAGTAAATGATACATTATGATTAGTAATGCCATCATAGAAAATGAGCAAAGACAGTAAACAAATCAGACTTGCGAGCATGTGCCAACCCTTTGTCAGTGACAATTACCATATAACTACATAAAATATATTTGCAAGTGCGCACGCGAAGATTTTCACGTGCGCGCATATTAAAACCTTGTTTATGGCATGAAAGTTGCTCATGCGTACGTTAAGACTTGCGTCATTGAAAATATTTTTACAGTGTCATATGTGTTGGCTAAATGAAGTAGGTATTCGTTTCGGTGAATGCATGTATCATTGCAACATACCATCATAAAAATCGTTCATACATGCACGTACATTTAATCCTTGTAAAAGCATAACATTCCCAAAAACATTTCTTATACCGCCCACATGTGTAAGTTTCTGAAATTCTTCCTTATTGCTTTGTAGCGCATCGGATTGGTCGGAATTATTTCATTGAGTTTGCTCAACGCGATGGAGCATTTAATATTTAAATTTCATGAGTGGGTAAATGCTTTTATTGAATATCCTATTTCTTATAATACACTTGCAAATGATGATGTTTCCCATTATGTTTGTATTAAAATAAACAGAATAAGTGAGGGCATGCATTATTTAAAGAAACTAGATGAACTTGTGTTTATAATTGTTTTTGTTTTTACTTACAACGTGTAGTCTGAAACCTCTTCAGTAAGAATTCGTATGTATTGTGTCTGTATGTCATATAAGTGTACACGGCAATATAATTGCTATGTCGTTTGTGCAATTTTCATCATTTCATTTCATCTGTACTTAAATCAATATACTACAAACTTAAGTCAAGTTAGACACCCACGTAAATTTGTTTACATTCCCACCAACAGATTGCATATGTTAGTATAAAAATCTCTATCTTGGATGGGGTAAAATGTAACAAACATGGTTGGTACATGTATATTAATCTTTGTTCTATAATCGGTCAATTTATGTAATATTGATATTTTAATGAGAAAAGAAACCACCATAATTTGCTTAAAATGTATAATCAAGAGGCAAACAAAACTCCATCTAAAGAAATTAATATAATATAAACAAGATTGAAACTTTTGGAAAGAAATCGGGTCTCTTATTGGACTGCAAACATATGAATACTTTATTTATGCAAGTCATTGGCAGATGGTGGTCAACAAAAGTTTCTTCCAAGTGCGACCTTTCTGATGGCCATCAGAAGCGATTGGCCCATTATCAGAACGCTTATAGCGTAGCAAGGCTGTTGGTAAGAATAAGACAAAATGACAAATTACATTGGTCCGTGTAAATACGGTCTTTTTGTTTTTCGCTTTCTTTCGACAAAAACGGAACAAGAAAAAACAACCCGTTACTTCGTATTGTGATTTATAAACAAACAAAACAACATAATACAGAAAATCAAAAGGTTTTCTTAATAGGGTTTGTCGTTGTTCTTATTATACAACAAAACACGAATTTTTTTTCCGTATATACTTTTCGTTCTATCTGAATATATCGAAAATCAAACATTTGAATATTAGAGTAAAGCGTGTATTCCCGTTTACCGTTTTTGCTTTGATAATACGAAATACGCATAACGCTTATATATTTTGTTTTTATTTCACTGAACATCCTGAGCACTCCCTTTAATACGTATTGGCTTTATAACGCTGAATAGTAAACCCTCTTATTTTTCGCACCTTTAGTACACGATGTCATACAACAATTTTAACAATTATTCATGCGTTAAAGTTAAAAGTAATTTTTCAAAGTGCAGCATTTTAAAAAAGTTATGTGAACAGATGTTCATTGAAAGGGTCTTAAGTGTTTTAATTTATTATTTTAATTGCTTATAAATCGAAACCTGTGCCGAGATAAACTGATAAAATAAAAAGAAAATATTCATGCTTCTTTGGTTTTAAACATTAAGAAAAGTGAAGCATATTTCCCGAGATTTGGGTTTAAAGTATATAGATATGGAACATAAACAGTGACTTTGAGTGCTGATTAGAAGGAATGGATCTATTTTATGATTTTCTTCTTGCGACCCGAGCTATTTAGAGGTAGGAATCCTGTGTGTAGACTTTTACGTCGCTAGAACATGTTTGCCAATCCCTGTGTACTCAACACTCCTACCTAATCAACTTTCTAAACTCACGAAAGATGGGACGAATTCTGAAATATATCTGCACTTTCAAGCATTTATAATTAATTTAAAGGCTTTTCATTTTACGTGGTGTATTGTGCTGTCGTAGAAAAGCGGAGTATCCTGAGGAAATCCAATCTGTCCGCTATGGTGACCACTAACCAAAGCTGACATGCGACGGGAACAGGGATTTAACCCATTCGCAATTTCGGGTCGATATTTTGAATCCTGGGGATGATTGCGGTGGTTCGATGGCCCTAGGTCCTGGTGCAGGTCAAATGTCGGACTGATGTCAATACCGACGTTGGAATGATATACAAATATGTTTCGTACTGATATAAAATGTTTGCTGGGTGTGCTAGAGCGTGTCCATCTTACGCAATACAAAGTTATGCTAGACGACGGACACGGATCTGTTCGACTGTATTTAATATTTCAGATGAAACCATTTGTAAGAAAAAAATAACATTTGTAAACTTTGTACAGCTTAAACAATGTTCTGTTAAACCTTTACGACATTGATACATATTTTGACGCATTTTAGTACCTTAGAAAGTTACATTTATTTAATACCTTTCTAAAAAAAATCAAGTTTTAAAGGCGCCATTTCCAACCCTTAGTTACTGATGAGCAGCAAATAGCATAAAACCTGAATAGACTGCGAGGTACTGGTTTTATGCTGGTTGCAAAAGTCATTTTCACTTTGCTTCTAAGTGGGAAAGGGTTAAATGTTCTTCATTCTTCATGATTATATAACATGATGTCAGACAAAGGAATAAAAGGGAAATGGACTAAAAAGCTTGACTTAAAGCAACTATAGCTTTATCAAACCATTTTAATGGTGGTACGTATATCATTTCGGTATCTTAAAATGAATGTAGTTAAATTTTAAGTGCTTTATGGCATGATCATTGAATACTAAGTAGCTACTTTAAGTTGCACTACAGTTTATCTGATGAACACTCAAAATGATTTCGTCCAAAGAATTATTGTATGTGTGTTTAATGTATATTTTAAGTATTTCATACATCGAATTGAGAAACTAGCTCTCGGTTAGCCCGAAACCATTTTGGCGACACAGTAATACCAAAAATGTTATCGTATTTGTTACGAAACCGAAATTCGTGTCGATGAGGCGCTTGAAAATATTTGAACATAATAGTGGGAAATTTCATACAGAGTGCATGTAAATTTTACATCCATTACTATACGAACATGAAATTGTATAAATTACTAGCTCGTTGATGTTAAGGTACCATTCCTTCTGCACTTTTATTCCAGTTTGCTGTAAAGCGACGTTAAAATTGTTCGTTACGTACGTTTGTACGATAATACAGACGAAATTAATTTTGGCTTTCAATAGATAAAATCGGGTGTTGCTTTTTTAATAGATTATTTGTTAGCCTTTCCTCTGTAAAAATAATTCATGAGGCAATCACGCAAAAACCGACCCACCAGTTATACAAAGTATTTATAAACACATTGAAAGTTCATTTGTTCTTAAAGTACACAATCGGTAAATTCAAACAATCGAATTCAGTGTTGCAAAACGTGAACTTGTATTGCTTAATACTTTATATCCCCGGGATTCGCTCACAAATCTTGTGAAAATATGCAAAAATGTTATTTTTCGTTTTATTGCTATGTTGTATAACATGAATTAGCTTGTCTCTTAAATAGGCTAGCAAAACACTTTGTTCATCACTATACATTATTGAGAATAGCATTTTAATGTGTAGATATTGTAACCGGAAAGGTCCTTTCACATAATGTCGTGCACGAATGTTAATACGTAAGTTAATACAACGAACATGGTGCCCAATACTTATTTTTAACGAGTAGCATCAAGTATCAAAATACAACATTATCTTACTTATCGAACAAAACGGAAACATGAACAGACATAAATAGGGACATAACAATAGTATAAATATATATTGTAAAAAATAAAAAAGAACTTATGGGGCGTTTTATGAGTATTACAAGAAATTGGTTTATTTATTTTGTTTATTATCAAGATGTATGTATATATGCAAACATAACAACACTTCATCTTTCTGACATCGCTTTCTTACACAACGCGCTTTTTAAAATGGTATACAGATGGAATTAAATTAAAACGAATAATAATGGGGGCAGTTTTGTGCTATGATGACATATTAATATGACGCCGATTTTAAGTTCAAACACTAGCTGTGAAGGAAAATGTTATGATCGTATATATATTTAAATCTTTATAAAAATGATTGTAAAAATAGAGATAACTTTAAACAAGATATTCGGGGTATATACTTATTATGAAAATTATTGTTTTAAATTTGCGTTTCTTAGAAATAAACTTGAAACGTGTTTTTCACTTTATCCACCGAATGTAATGTATGTGTTTTACGCGGGCATCGAACCTCCGTACTTTTGCGGGATCATCTCCAGAGGAACACATTGAATCAATACCGGATGGAATAACTGCGTCCGGCCGCCAGCGTCTTGTGGGCATCTGTTGTGCTCAACGGCGCGTTCTTTATAGCAGACAACATAGAAAGGACTCCACAGCTTCGCTTCGTGCGGGGCAAGGCCGTCGAGTTTTCCAACGCAGTTGCCGAACCGGACATTGCAAGGAATACAATGGGCTGCCGCACATTGATTCTGTCTGTAGTCGCCTAAGGTGTCAAACAATTAGAAGGTGAGACTTAACATCAACAACAACAAAATACTTAAATTTTAAGATGCAATTTGGATAAATTATACAACGATGTAACTATACAACGATTACAAATGAGAATACCAGACGTGTATCAGTTAAAAATATGTTCCCCTTCTCTCTATACTGTTTGAGAGACTGCTTTACTGTTACTGTTTAGAAAGAGGTCAACACTCTGGTAATGAAAAAGTATCCTTTCCGAAATCTTGAGGCGCGCATCTTTGATTGAGTGGTAATGTGTTTGAGTACTTTCATTCCTCGATATGTTTTGCGTTACGCGCGACGCGCACAATCAAGCGGGTTCGAGAGAAGGTCGTACGGACAAGATAAATGTATATGTACAAGACGCTGAAACCGGGGTCATTTAATAACATCAAAGGAGCTTAAAATTTATCAAGTATACTTACAAGCGCCTTTAAATTCTTTCCTAGATCCACAAGTCACGTTTTCAAAATGTTCACACTGCTCCGAATCCGCGTTGAAGAGCTGTGGGTATGGACACTCGACCATGTGTTGCTCCAGCAAACGAGGTATGTACTGGTACCACACGCTGCAGTTGTAGTACGCCTGACACTCCGTGGGGTGGGCGATGATGCCGCCAAACATGGCGCAACGTTCTTCGACAGATAGCGGACCTGGTAATTTAAAGCATTATATTGGTACCAACATTAGAATAACGATGTGTTTCCGGAAATATGAATAACAAACGAATTTTCGAATATCATTTTCAGTATTCGTTCCCATCCCTAGTACAAATGTAATGAAATGTTCTGTCAATATTTTCAATGTGTACGGCTGAACGCTATTTAAGGTTTTTGCAAAATTTCTGAGTAAACACTACACGTCCTGTATAGTAAATAATTCACATAATCTTCAAACCATGTTTGCGTACAAGATAACATAGTAATAGTGTAAGCGTCCCCAAAATTACTCACCGGTAGTTGTCACCGGAGTCGCCGTCACTCCACTATCCGGAATGCAGTCGTCTAAGTCGCTGCCTTTGTGAACGCATGCGTTAACGGTTGCGCTGAACCTGGTGCCTGCGGGACAAGGCGGCATCTCGACGGGCGACCCCCAAACGCATATGTAGAAACCCATGCAGTCTGCCTTAGGGATGATTTGGTAGTCGCCATTCGTGTTGCACTGCAGATTATTGGCGAATGCCGCGCTTATTAGCACTGCCACACTCAGAAATACCGAGATACACGTATACTCATACGGCATTGTTAATTTAATAATTATTTAAAGTTCGTAAAATTAAAATGTCTTCCTGTTCAACTCGTTTATCCCTATATCACTATTTCGTTAGGTATGCTTGAGAGATGCAGCTTGATTGATCGAGATTTGCAAACGCCGGGGGCTTTATACCCACCCAAGCCTACCTTTGGGCTTGTCAATGCACGTCGTGTAATCAAAACTTACCCATAAATATATAATGGCGTAGGCGCACAACTTCGATTGGAAGTGATTTTATTGTATACCCGGATGTGGTATTAATTTATACCCATAATAACCATAAACAAGTCATATTAAGTGTCGCTTGCATGGTAATGTATGACGCTGCAAACAACGCACTTTCGTTAAAAAAACAAAGACAAACGATACGCTAATGCAAGCGAATAAATATATGTTTTTTTCCAAAATGTACTAAAACAAACGTGGCAAGAAAGCCCTCGATTGCTCAAACGAATGTTATAGCATGACTTACGTTTAGTGACGTCTATATGTAATGATTTACTAACACCCATAATTTTAAATTAAGTTTCAAATCATCCAAGGAATATGTTATTAGATAATCGGATTGCCTATATGACCATATGTATTTTAACGTGATAAAATTATTTAAGGGAAGTTTATCGAAAGTTCCTTTAATAAATATTTCTACTTTAAGGTTTTTAAATCAGCCAGGGATTTGCGGATATAAATGTTTGTTGAGTTTTCAATATTGCGAATTAAGGAAGACTGCCTCGCTCCATTGTGGTGAAGTTCATATCGAAAATAAATGGGTAAATGACTTATGCAGGGAAATCCTTTGTGAACAGGACCGACCATTGTGTGAAATATTTAGAAATTCAAACAATTGATACACACAATGAAAGTGAACTATCTTTAAAACAATTACAGTCAAAGGGATGTAACAAAGTCTATCCCCAAACCAATATTACTTACAGTTTATTTACCCTGATTCTAACTCATTATAGACATTGCCCAAACGAATTTTCTGATGAAGTTCTATCAGAATTAATAATAAATCGCCTCAAGATTTATTTGTTTCTGTCAAAGATTTTAACTGGTGTCATTGGACACGTGACCCAGATTGAAACTCGACCTAGAAACTGACCTCATTATTCGGACCAACTATCATTAAAATGGAATGCTAAATGTGGCCTCGGGAGTGGTTCTGAAAGACGCACAAAACACACTGGATCACATGACGACAGAAACCGAACAGAGGGTGATCACGTTTACTCATCTTCAGTTTTTCGTGCTTAAATGGCTAAACGCTTCAAATTTTACCCATGCCGCAAAAAAATGGCCACCCGAGAGTAAATGTCGCTTATAAAGACTCACATTAGCTTCTTAGTTTGCAGTAAAACTGCAAGGCCTAAAGGTTTCATAATTTGTAAATATGTTTTTTGCGATCACATCTGGCTTCACTCCAGGAACCTTCATATATGACAATATCTAGTGATCTACTAGCAAGATAATTGCAAGGATGTCTTACGGGGCAAAATAAACGCAGTCGTCTTGCCAAATTTCAAAAATCCAAGAAGCATATTACATTTTTTTCTTCATTTAATACGTTATACCCAATCTTAATAGAGGTTCGAGAAACTTTTTCATCACAATTCTTCTTTTCCTTACACTTCTCTCAAAAACCATCCTCCTACACTACGGTGTCTTTTTACATCGTTCATGTCTCGAAAATCACTGTAATGTCTCCACCTACATCTCTTTTGTCTCCTTTGACATATTGATTGCTTTCTCTAACCTCTATAATCTGTCTACACCCACATGTCTCCAACCAACTACCTCCTATCTCCAACCTCTTGTCTAACCTAAACCTTTCATTCCATCAAACCCCTTTTACCTGTCTACTCTAACATATCTCACCTTACCACTCTTTTATATCCAATTACTATGCTCGTACCTCACTCCACTTATATGTTACTTCCTCAGTCCTTTACCTGCCACGTCTCGTATGTCTCCTTTTATCTCTCTTCTATCTCATACTACCTGTTTCTTCATCCTTTGCATTGTCGCATCATACCTCTTTCCTGTATAATCTCTGCAGTTTCATTTCACCCCACAATTGTCATCTCCCCTGTCTCCTCAAAGCGATAACAAGTTTCGCGCTAAGATTTGATCGTGTGAATTTAACCTGGCAACCTAGTTTTTGGATGCACGTGACCCAGATTAAAATCAGCTTAGAAAATGTGAAAACCTCATGAAGATGTTGAACGTGTACCAGAGCCGACGACGACAAATGGTTAGTATTATAATTAAAACAATTTGATGAATAGTTAATCATTTAATTAGCAAAATACAAAATACCAAAAAAATAGCCTTTTGAAATATATTTGGTTGTTGCTGCTTTTGTTTTGTTATGTTTTGTTTGCTAGACCTTTTAAACAATTGATCAAACATGTCAATATGGTGAACAAAAATACCATATATGACTTATATATGATCCAGTTAATAATGCATTTGTAAAATATCATATAATATTATATTATCAGATATAAATTTATTCCCTACAAATGTTGATCATACATACATCATTTCATGTCTAGTTTATTGTTCAGAGTACTGAACTGTAAAATGTTGAAAATCAATTGTGTTTAAACTGAATCGAATGGACTGTTATTCTAAAACTAATACAAAAGCGTAAAACGATGATGTTTGACTTGATGCATTCCGTTAATTGAATTTACTAGAGGGCAGTGGTGTGTTTGAATTTTTTTTACAGCGAAAACACTCAACCAAAAAAACATCAATTTAAAAATTGACGTTTTGGTTCACATGTTAAACAATAGGTTCAATACAAAAACAACTATGCTTGCCCATGCTGTGACATACGCCCCTACATCATATGATTGTTAGAAAGGTAACTCGTTACTCTAAGTAATATGATCATGTAGACGAATACCCAAGAGCAATATTAATTCATCATTGACATTCGAAAGTTACAGAGTGGAAAAACATATGGGTGGTATAGTGCAATTATTCCATGGTTTCCTTCGTGGCATTATTAAAATAATCAAAATATTTTTTATAAATCCACATGGTGTTACTCTGAAACCATCAACATATTATTGATCGATTTATTTATTTGGGCATGGAGTACACAAACATGGACATTGAAATAACATGTATAATACAGAATCGTAGAACACATGAGAATGAATAAACCATGACATGCACACTAACACCAAGGATAACACAAAAAGAGCAACTCTTATTTCCATTGTTGTCCTTTGTGCTGGTGGCATGACACAGAGAGCGTTTTACCAACAAAAAGTAGCTTTTAAACATTAACCTTATAATAAAGTTAATATAAGTACACATTGTTAAATGGAATGATACCACAGATAAATGTACAAATCTATATTTGGCATTTTGTTTTCACAGTAAGGAAAAGGCTATAAAGAAATATAAAGAAATATATTTATGGAATTCAAAAAAGCTAGAAAATACTTGAAATTAAGACACACACTTACACATTACGCAATGTCCTTCTAAAAACCTAATAAAAATAATTCAATATCAATTAAAGGAAAGCTGATAAAAACAATATCTCAACTTCAGCAGTTATGAAAAAAAATCATCAAATTATTAGATCTAGCTGAACTGATTAAAATATTCCTATACCAAAACAATAATGATACATAGATTATAATGATATAAAAATGAGAAAATTATAAACTGTCCATCAGGTACTTCTTAACTTCTATTTTGAATAAGGTAACCTTCTTATACTGGATATGTCAGCCGGTAGGCCTTCTTATACTGGATATGTCAGCTGATAGGCTGTTCCACAGGGATCATTCAAGAGAGCAGAAGGACTTGGAACCTAAACCTTTGACCTTTGGAATATTAGGTAAATGCGTGAGAAGATCCAGAAATAATAAGTGCAAGTATATCTGAATGTGTAGGTTTTGTGTGTGTTCTTTTTACATAACCATCTTACATTTTGTACGTATGAAATTTTATGTTTTGTGAACATTTTTAAGCAGTTCAAAGGAATAAATAAAGGAAAACCCTCACAAGAATGTAGAACATCATGTATGGTATATTGCTTCAAGTAAATTAGATTACCATTCCTGCTTATATTGTTGTTTAATATTCTTTTGTTCAATTTATGTTCATTAATTGTATGTCTCTGAAATTATTCCTTGTTGATTTGTAGCGCGTGGATTGATCAGAATTATTTCATTGAGTTTGCAAAACGCGGTTGGGCACTTAATATTTAAATTTCAGGGATGATTATTGCATTTATTGAACTTCCTGTTTCGTATATTTAAGTTTCAAATATTGATGTTGACCGTTATGTTTGTATTGAAATAAACATAATAAGTGAGGACATGTTGTTTTTTTTAAAGAGATAAACTTGTGTTAATAATTGTTTTTGTTTTTACTCACAACGTCTAGTCGGAAACTTATTCAGTTAGAATTCGTACCTATTTAGTCTGTTCATTAATTGAGTGTACACGACAATGCTATCGCTATGTCGTTTAATGCAACTTGCGATCATTTCATCTGTACTTAATCAATAAACTACAAAAAAAATCAAATTAGGCACCCACATTAATTCGTCAACAAACTTAGGAAGAATTCAATTACTTTTATCCCATTCCAACCAACAGATTGCATTTGTGTAAGTTAAAACAATCTCTATCTTGGATGGGGTAAAATGTTGCATAAATGGTCCGTACATGTATATCAATTGTTGTACTCATGTCGGTAAATTTAGTTGAACATGATTTTTTTTAATGAGAAAAGTTTATTCGCTTAAAATATCGAACTCAAGGCAAGCGAAAGTCCATCTAAAAATCAATAAAATATGAACAAGATTTTAACTTTCGGAAAAATCGTTTCCTTTTGGACTTCAAATATGGGAATAATCTACGCAAGACATTGTCAGATGGTGGTCAGATGGTGGTCCAAGATTCTTCCAAATGCCACCTTCAGAGGCGATTGGCACATAAGCAGAGCGTAGCAAGGCTGTTGGTAAGGAATACAAAGTTTATCGTTGTTCTTATTATAAAACAAAACACGAAACTTATGTCCGTATTCATGTGTTCTGTTCTATCTGAATATAGCAAAAATCAAACATTTGAAAATAAGAATAAAGCGTTAATTCACGTTTACCTTTTTTTGCTTTGATAATACGAAATACGCGTACCGCTTATATATTTTATGTTTGTATTTCATTGACCAAAAACAATTTTTACAATTATTCATACGTTACAGTAAAGTTCAACTTTTCAAAGCGAATGATTTTCGACAAAGTTATGTGAACAGATATTTATTGAAGGGGTCTTAAGTGTTTTAATTTATTATTTTAATGGCTTGTAAATCAAAACCTGTGCCGAGATTAACTGATCAAATAAAAGTAAATCAACATGCTTCTATGGTTTTAAACATTTAGTATATCAATATGTTTTTTAAATAAAATAAATGCAATGTAAACGTAAATCCTCACTCAGGATACACGGGATTATGATTAGCAATTGATAAAGTGTTAAACCTTATTTAAATTGATGTCCTCGAGAACTATATACAACCATATTAACTACAAGATATCAACTAAGATCTGCTCTTGCACTAGTTGTGCTGAATAAAACCACACGGGGTCAGGTAAGAAGTCCATCAAGACAAGACCTCAGAAGAGGTCAAGAAGACGAGACTCATTTCAGGTATTCAATACTTCGGGTATTCAAGTAGATACGACTCCGGGTCTGTATACATACATCGTACCTTAGATATGGAACATAAACAGTGACTTTGAGTGCTGATTAGAAGGAATGGATCTATTTTATGATTTTCTTCTTGCGACCCGAGCTATTTAGAGGTAGGAATCCTGTTTGTAGACTTTTACGTCGCAAGAACATGATTGCCAATCCCTGTGTACTCAAGGTTCCTAGTGTTTTGTCAATGACCTAATTGTTCGAATCGTTTCAATAGTTTAAACGATGCCGAGAAAAGAACTACTGTTAAGTGATTATTCTTCGATGTTAATGAGGTCCTTCCAAGTCTAAGGCTGCATTATTTATGGACCCGGAGTGTGTACCAACACTCCTACCTAATCAACTTTCTAAACTCACGAAACATGGGACGAATTCCGAAATATATCTGCACTTTCAAGCATTTATATTTAATTGAAAGGCATTTAATTTTGAAGTGGTGTCTTGTTCTGTCGAACAAAAGCTGAGTACCCTGAGCAAATCCAACCGGTCCGCTTTGATGATCACTAACCAAAGCTGTCATGCGACGGGTACAGGGATTAAACACGAACGCAATGTCGGGTCGAGATTTTGATTGCGATGGAACGATGACCTTAGGCCCTCTTGCAGGCCCAATGTCGGACCGATGTTAAAGGGGACTTAACACGTTGTGGTAAATTGATAAAATAACAATAAAAAGTTTCAAATTCGCAAATTTTCGTTGTAGTTATGATATTTATGAGGAAACAGTAATACTAAACATATGCCATGCTCTAAAATATCCATTATGTGCATCTTTTGATGATTTAAAAACCTGAAAATTATAAAGCGTTGCAATGCGAAACGATTCAATAATTTGGCGAGTTTTGTTGTTGTCGTGGTATTTTGTGATACGACGAGGATTGCTTAAAATACACAACTCATGGTGGCCGAGTGGTCAAAGCGATAGACTTTTATTCCAGGATCAGTGGTTCGAGCAAAGTTGATGGTTACTTTTTTTATCTTTCTTTAATTTATTCTTTTTTTTTACCTGAGCTTTTTAGATCCAATGTTTACATTTATCAATATAAAGCATTCAATGAAAAACTTCAATAAATGCTAAAATCTGTGAAAATTCCCTTTTAATACGGATATTTGGCTGATATACGAATATGTATCGTACCGATATAAAATGTTTGCTCGGTGTGTTAGACCGTATCCATCTTACGCCATACACAGGGGGGAAGCGGACAACGACAACGAGCGAGGTATTGTATGCGCATTGGGGGTTAGAGGGTTAGGGTAAGGGTTAGGGGTCGGGTTTGCCTTAACCCATACCTTAACCCTAACACGACCTCTTATCCTAACCCTTACCTGACCATAACCAAGGGTTATCTCCCCTATACCATGCCTCGCTCGTTGTAATTGTCTTCTTTCCTACACAGGGGCGTATCCAGAAGTTTTTCAGAGGGGGGAGGGCTCAACTGGGGAGGATGTGGGAGGGGTGTCCATTCCCGCCGTCGAATTTTTTTGAAATAGCACATTAAAATGGTGCAATTTCATGCTATCTAATCAGTATTTGCATGATGAAAGTGCATAATGTAAGGCCCTGGAGTATTCATTAACTTGTTTATTATCTGTTATTTCATAATGTAAACAAATTGCTATTGTTTATATCATCATTTACTCAACCATTACACTATCCCATACACAAGATTATGGTTGAAGTGTTTAATTGTTATATTAACTGATAGAGTAATCATTTAAATATGTTTTGAGTGGATGACTGCATTGACGCACTAAGCGGTGCTAAATTCTTCTCGTCAATGGATCTAAACAGTGGCTACTGGCAGGTTAGCATGAAAGATAGTGTCAAAAAGAAGACTGTTGATTACTTTATTACGAAGAGTACAAAAGGGACATAAACCTTATACAACATATAATAGACTGGCTACCGGTTACATTCGGTTACATGCCAATATAACATATATCTATCAACATCCCTCTTTCTTTAAAAACAATATTATTAAGATCCATTAACAATATCAATTCAAATGATCAAGACAATGGTTTTAACTCTAAAAATAGTCTTTACTTATAAAACTAAGATCACTTAACAATAGTTATCACTCTTAGAACAGTCTAAACTTATAAACTTTTACAAACTTGACTAGAATTAAAAATGTTCAAACAGTATGTATTTTACTAACTTGACTAGAATTTAACATGTTCAAACAGTTTGTCATTTCTTGACATTCTAAAACTCTGATCAAATTATCAAGCTGGTAGCTAAAATCTCTTTCCTTAAACCTAATCTTCAGTCTTAGACATATGAAAACTATTCATTGATTTCACACAAAACCCTCAAGACACTGGGGTCTTTGAATGTTTCCGCGGGGCCTTAGGTTGTATCTGCTCGGACCGGATTCCGAAGCTGCTGTTGGTTCTTATTCAGAGGCTGCTGTCGTGTTGCCTGCTAAAGATGTTGCAGTCATACGAGTAGTTTGATTACAAGTTTCAGAATTCATATCGCCATAACGAGGCGGAGATTGCTCGCGAATCTGCACTTCGACTTTTGTCGGACGGATATGAACACGAGTTCTGGCATACAGCCCACTTTCTTCACTACGCACAATATATCGATCACCATTGATATTTTTAACTATGCCTTTCTGCCAGGGCTTTTTGCTCTGCTTATGGAAATACACTGATTGACCGATTTTTACTTTTGGTTGATCGTGCGCTTTTTGATCGAAACATTTTTTCACCGATTTCTTACGATTCACTCGCGATTCACAACTTGGCTCTGCTTTCACGCGCGAAGGTACCAATGGTGCGAAGCTTTCGATTCATCATCATCTCAGCTGGACTCCTCTTGGTGTCGGCACGAGGGGTGTTTCGTTGCTCCAGAATCGCCTCCATCGGGTCCGTGCGCGACTCGTGGCGCTTGATGTTCAGTGTCTTCATGGCTTTCACAGCACTCTCAGCTTTACCATTTGATGCTGAGTGGTGGGGAGACGTGATGTCATGCTTTATACCCCACTTCTGTGTAAAGTTACGGAATTCTGTGGACATATACTGGGGTCCACCGTCGCTTATCAGTTCTCTGGGAATTCCGAATCTAGCAAAGTGTTTCTTCATTTTGTCAATCACTTGCTGACTGGTTGCCGCTGTCAGAAAATCCACTTCGATGAAGCTTGAGTGGTAGTCTATGACGACGAGATATAATCTGTTCTGTATTTGGAACAAGTCCGATCCGACCTTGTCCCAAGGTCGTAGTCCATCACTTTGTTGTTTCAACTTTTCCTGTTGAGGGGAAGGTTTTCTGTCCTCACACTGTACACATTTTTTTCGTGAACTCTTTCAGTTCTGCTTTCATAGCCGGCCAGAAGATCGCTCCGCGGGCTCTTCTGTCCATACTATCATTACCTAGATGTGCTTTGTGCAGTCTTTGCAGCATTTCTTTTCTCAGGCTTTTTGGAATAACTATTGCTTCACCTTTGAAGATCACTCCATCTTGCACACTGAGAGTATCTCTGAGAGGGTGATATTGTCCGAGTTCAGCACTAATGTCACCTTTTTCGGCCATCCAGTGATAATCAAGTGCTGAAGCACTTTCATTGAAGAATCTTCTTCTGTTGCACGTCTGATTTCCAGAATTCTTGCATCTGGAAACTGGTCGAATGCACCATTTTTGAAATTTCGAATGTCCAACCGATCTGCAATTTCATTTTCCTTTGATTCTGGGTATGCACGACTCAGAGCATCCGCGATCACGAGATCTGAGCCCTTTACAAGCTGGAACTCGATGCCATACCTCAGGAGTTTCATAATTATATCTTGTAGTCGTATTGGCCCTTGTCTCAAAGGCTTTTTCAAAATAGTCTCTAATGGTTTATGATCATTCTGCACTACTACTTTGATTCCAAAGGTGTATTGGTCAAATCGCGTCAGTCCATATAGAATTGCTAGTGCTTCTTTTTCGATTTGCGCCCATTTTCGCTCAGCGGGGGTAAGAGCACACAAGGCGAATTACACAGGATGTCCATCCTGCAGAAGACATGCACCCGGTCCGTGTTGCGATGAGTCCACTTGCAGCACGACTGCTTTTTCAGGATCAAAGTTCGCCAAAACTGGGGCGCTCGTGATTTGCGCTTTCACTTTTTCTAAGCTTTCGTCACACTCATTTGTCCATTCCCACTTGGGATCTTTACGCGTTAGTTGACGAATGGGCTCCATGGTCGACGCAAGATCAGGTAGAAATGTATTGCACTAGTCCGCAGAGTTGTCGAACCTCTGTGACATTTTTCAGCTTTGGCATGTTTTGGATTGCTTTCACTTTGTTCTCATCGGGAAAAACACCTTTGTCTGTTATTCTGTGTCCATGAAAGATCACTTCTTTTCCGACCTTTGTCTTTTCTTCATTCAAAATAATGTTCTGTTCTGAGCATCGTTTTGCAAGTGATTTTAGTTTGCGGTCATTGTCCGACTTTGCTGATTGTTCTGTTTCACCGCAGCCAACGACGATGACATCATCTGCGATCACAAAAATGCCTTCGACACCGTTCAAAGCTTCGTTAAGCTTTCTCGCAAAGATCTCATTTGATACACATAGCCCAAATGGTAATCTTGACCATCGGAATCGTCCAAAAGGGGTTATCATCGTTGTGAGCTTGCTCGACTCTTCATCTAATCGCACATGCCAGAATGCTTCTTTGACATCCATTTTGGTGAACAACTTTGCCTGGTTAAGATTTGGCAAGACATCATCAAATGTGATAAGTCTGTACCGCTCTTTTCAGCACTTTGTTTAGAGGTTGGGGGTCTAAGCAGATACGCAGGCTCCCTGAAGATTTTCGTACCACGGCCATCTGGTTCACCCATTCAGTAGGCTCTTCGACTGGAACAAGATTACCTCTTTCTACAAGCTTGTCAAGTTCTTGTTTCACTTGGCCTTGGATGGCGATTGGTATCTTTCGTGCTGGCAAAACAACTGGTTTGGCATCTTCTTTTACGTAGAGCTTAGCTTCACCTAGATCACCAAGATCTTTTTCAACTTTCCCCACAAAGGCATCTGTGTTAATGTTTATCAGGTTCATTTCTTGCACCGTTTTCAACCCTAACAGGTTCTTGAAGTCGTTCGGGACAACGATGAATCCGACATCATAAATACTGTCAGTTTTTGGATTTTTTTCAGGAAGTGGCACTTCACCAAGTGGTTTCATCGTCGCTTTGTTCCAAATTTTTAGTGAAGACGCGTTACCTTTGACCTGTGATTTGCTCACAAATTTCTGGTTAATCGTGTTGATCTCAGCACCTGTGTCGACTTGAAATTTTACTACCGTTGTAGCTATTACTCGGGTTCTAAAGTCAAATTGTGCTAACCAGAATTCATCACTTTCACGTTCAGCATTTTCATCTTGGAACATGTGAACGTAAGTTCTGAATTTAGCTTGGAAATGATTCATGTGTCCGCATTTGGAACATTTCTTGCCCCATGCAGGGCATTCTTCCTTTTTCGGCGCATGGAGTTTACCGCAGTTATCACACGGCTGTGATTGCGGCTTTGGTTGGTAGCTTGTTTTGTTTCGCACAGTGTTCTTTTTTGGTCTGGCTGTACTTTGTTGTACTTTGTTTACATCTTTGTCACTTATTTCCTGGACATGTCTCAATGATTGTTCATATGCTCGACATAATTTGACCGCTTTGTTTCAATCAAGCTCGTCTTCTCTTAATAATAGTTATTGTAATTTACCTGATGTGGTAAATACTATCTTATCACGGATCATTCTGTCAGTGTCTTTGAAGTTGCAGGTTGAGGCTCGTTTTCTTAACTCTGTTATGAAATTGTCTAATGGCTCTTGGTCAGGCGTTGACCAGAATCTGTGCGATTCAAGAACTTCATTTTTGCGGGGGTTACAATAGATTTCTATCATTTGAAGGACCTTGACGGGATCGTTTTCCACGTTGCCTGATCATATATGTCAAGGATATTTGGTCCTGCACAGTGCAAAGTATTGCGACACGCACCTTAGCGTCATTTTTGTCAGATCCGGTTGCCGTCATGTAGACTTCGAATTCCCGCTTCCACTTCTTGTTCTCCGTCACATTGCCGTCGGTGACGTTCAGCAAACTAGGCAGTCTGAATGACGATTCTGCCATCTTTCTTCTTGCGTTGATCAATATTCGATCGAATGTCGGAATCAGTGTCTATTTTTCTGTTTTCTGGCGAGAAAATTTTCACTACGCTGCTACCATGTTGATTACTTTATTACGAAGAGTACAAAAAGGACATAAACCTTATACAACATATAATAGACTGGCTACCGGTTACATTCGGTTAAATGCCAATATAACATATATCTATCAACAAAGACTGCATTTGCAACGTCCATGGGGTTGTACCAGTTCACGGTCATGAGTTTTGGTCTCGCTGATGCTCCTTATACATTTGAGAGGTTGATGGAAAATACACTCAGAGGTCTGCAATGGGAAATATGTCTCTTGTACATGGATGATATTATTTCCCCAAGTTCTACAATACCCGATCTTCAAGCGTCTTCAGCAAGCCAATTTGAAGCTTAAGCCATCAAAATGTATCTTTTTTCAAAAACAAGTAAAATTCTTAGGACATATTGTGTCCGAAGCTGGTATCCAAACTGACCCTGCAAAGATCGCAGCTATCAATGACTGGCCAACACTCAGTACTGCAAAAGAAGTCAAGAGTTTCTTGGGCCTCTGATTCTATTACAGACGTTTTGTAAAAGGATTTGCTGCAATTGCAAACCCTTGAATAAGGTTTCTGATAAGTCCGTAAAATGTGTGTGGACCACTGAATGCGAATTGCATTTCAAACTTTGAAATCTGCTCTTATTTCTTCTCCTATTCTTGGCTATCCAATACCAGGTGCAAAGTTCATTCTTTATACGGATGCTAGTGATTTTGCTACTGGAGCAGTTCTATCTCAACTACAAAATAATAATGTTGAAGTAGTTATTGCTTATCACAGCAATTCTCTTAATGACCTTGAACGCTCATATTGCGTTACACGCAACGAACTTTTGGCTGTTGTGCAAGCACTAAAATCGTTTCACAGTTATCTCTATGGTCAGCCGATACTTTTGAGAACAGACAATGCTGCGGTCAACTGGATGCGAAATCTCAAGAATCCGACTGGCCAAGTTGCGCGCTGGTTAGAAGAGCTGGGCACATATGATTTGACAGACACTCATCGTGCAGGTCTCACACACAGAAATGCAGACGCATTGTCACGCTCCCCTTGTTCAAAGTGTGCTAAACAGGAAAGTGGAAATCTGCAACAAGATCAACAAGGAGAAGTAGCAGCGCCCCTCACCATGATAACAGCATCTGATGTTGTAAATGGTCAATCCTCTATTCCAAGTAGAGTTGTTAAGCAAGCTCCTGATTCTTCTATTATTCTGTTGACGTCAACTATGAGTAATATTCCAAACTGGTCAGCTGATCACATTCGAGAAAAACAACTCTGTGATCAAGATCTTTAAGTTATTATTCAGTTTTAGAACAATCACCAGAGAAACCACCATGGAAAGCAGTCAGCGACAAATCATCTACCGTCAAAACACTGTGGCGCATGATGGGTCGGTTGAGAATATCACAAGGTCTCCTTTGTCGTAACTGGTATGAAAATGATAATAAACTGCAAACCCAGATCATTGTTCCAGAAAGTATTTACACTGATGTTGTACATTATTTCCATGATATACCTTCAGGTGGTCATTAAGGTGCTGATAAAACATTTGCAAAAGTGAATCAGATATTCTATTGGCAAGGTATGAAAGAGTTTGATGAAAAATATTGTCTTCAATGTACCAAATGTGCAGCTCGTAAAACAAGCAAAGTCACCTCTTGGACACTCGGTAGTATTAGCTCCACTCGAACGTGTTGCCGTAGATATTTATAGGCCACTGCCGATATTAGAATCTGGTAATTCATATGTTTTTGTAATTTGTGATTGTTTTACACGGTGGTCTGAGGCAGTTGCATTACCTAATCAAGCAGCAGAGACAGTTTTAAAGGCTTTTGTTGACACGTATGTTTCAAGATTTGGAGTTCCTTTGTCAATTCACTCCGATCAAGGCAGTAATTTCACTTCTTCTTTATTCAATTACATGTGCGCACTGCTTCACATTAAGCACACAACTTCAACAGCTCTTCATTCACAATCCAATGGAATGGTTGAACGATTTAATCGAACATTTGGAACTATGTTAACCATGTACTGTTCATCAAGTCAAAAGTCTTGGATACTTTTCTTCCCCAGGTTATAATGGCGTACCGTTCATCAGTTAACTCAAGTACTGGACAAACACCAAATCGGATGGTTTTCGGTCGAGCCATTGTCTTGCCTTTACAAGCATTATAGGTCTGCCTGCCACCCCAGTGTGATGACTCAGATCAACCTAAAACTTACGTAACAAAACTTCAAGATACTCTCACGACAATTCACAGTTTGGCAAGAAAAGATGACAAAATTAAGTATCGCAAGCGTCACTATGATTTACACGCAAAAACTAGACCTTTTAATGCCGGTGACCCAGTATGGTTGCATGATACAACACGTCGTCCTGGTATATACAGTAAACTGTCCCCTCAATGGAAAGGTCCATACGTTATCACGGAAAAAGTAGATGATCTAGTATACATGGTAAAAATATCAGCTATGGCACCAGCTAAAGCAGTACATGTGGATCGACTGGTGAGGTACAAAAGCACCCATTTACCAAAATGGATACAGAGTTTGAAGTCCACTGTCAAAGTTGAACTGTTGAACAATTAACAGTATATTGTTGATATCTACACACACGCGAAGAATTGTATTAACAGTACGTTTATTGATGTCTTTATATATTCATTTTAAAGACTATTTTTTTTTAGTTATTAGAAGCCCCTATCATCGTCTGTATCAAAGTATGATACCTAAAAGATCGGACAAATAATCCATACAAGTACCTGTTCGTGGTAGACGGATTTAGTGCATGGTGGTCACATAAAACTGATGTAAGTATTTTATAATCGAAGGCGCGCGCAATTGAGAGCTCTCTGGAGATAATGTAGTTGGCCTGATCACCCAGCTGCGATTTATCCCGTGTTGATTGTTGTTTCTGCTAGACATCAGATGTGCACCATACTTTATATCTACCAGCGCTTCGACGAGACTTTGTATGTTTCAGTGTTCATCAAAGGTACCTGATGACGATGTTCTGTATCCTTTCTGCGTGTCAGACAAGACAAGATAATTCAAAAGAGTTGGAGATCTACGTCATCACGTTAGGACGAAGCACCCACCTGAAATGGAGGTTGCTACAAAAGGCCTATTTTCTGCTAAAACCTGCTTCTTCTTTTCTGTAACTCCCCTTGAATTTGCCAAGCTTCACGATGTTGACAAGGAAATTTCAGCCGAGGCCCAGTACGCACGATATCTAATGGCAAAGTGGTCCACTGGAAGAACCCCAGGCATCGAGGAGAGGACTTCCAAGTGGGAACAAGCGCTAAGCAAACCCCCTCAACGTCCTATCAAAAGAAAAACCACAGACTCTGTTCCTTTTAGCCATTGTGACCACTCTGGACTCCATCAAGGCATTTGCCGAATCTGTATCTGGAGTACTTCAAGTTCGTATGTCCAGAAATATCTTCACGGATCGCCGCGCGATGGACAATCTTAAGCGACGTCAATCACTTGTAAAGGATGCCATAGAACCAACCGGCCGGTGGTCAACATTTCCAAACAACGCACCCATGATAGAAGAATTCGCCTAACTTCTTGGCATAAGATCGCCCTACATCCATACCATCAGAAGAAAGGATAACATAATTTTTAAGGCTTTCTGCATGGCTGATGATGAAGATGCAAGATCTCTCCGTTCACCTTCTCCAATTTCTCTTCATCCTGATGGAATCACCAACACGACACTAAAGCACTGCTATATTGCTCATCTTCATCCACTATCAACAAGCCACCTACTCCTCGACCGTCAACACCCCTGCAAAAACCCTTCCATCATTGTTAATGCTATGAAATCAAGACCAGCTACTCCTGCAACACCATTATTTGATGAACCTCCTGCACCTGATCCCGCATCCCTGCTTCAAACTGACACCTCTACTCTTCAAGATACTGAACTATTGACACCAAACTACGCTCCTCCTTCACCTCTTCAAGATGATCTCCGCACACCTGCTCTTCATTCCAACAATCTTCAAGATCTTCCACCAGCAACACCCAACAACGATCAAACTCCACAAGCCCATGATGATTTATACACTATTGCCACTCCCACTCCAGCTGACAACCTCTACACACCTACTCCTTCTGCAAAACTTCTTAGATTTAAAGCAACATACCTGCTCGTTAATGACAACATGCCTCTATTTCCATCTGCAAAACGTGACTGGGCAACTGTTGAAGAAGAGTCTGTCGCTCTTCTTCCCAATCTTTTGTGGCCCCCAAAAGAACTGGAGAAGACTCACCCCAGACCAGCGTCTTCTGGCTGTTGAATTTGCCAGCATGTCCCTCACCCAGGGCGAACAACACTCCTCACTCCTTCCAGAGCGATCGTTCCTGATCCACAATTTTCACTTCCTTGTGCTCCCTGGCTCTGCAGGCTTTCCCCTGGATAACAAGTGAAAGCCAGAATCTACACTTATCAGTCTCTTCTGGACATTGCCAATGGAAAGGACCAGTCCCTTTTTACCTATCAAGACGATCTCCTCAAGGTCCTAACTCCTCTCTCCAAGAATTCATCGGCGCTACTTGATAAAATCAATCACATCCCTGTAAGAATTAAAATATAGTGTTAGAGTGGAAATTGTCAAAATGGACTGTTTATGTAATTCATGTAATTGAAGTTATTACATCAAGTTAATTTGTAAAACGTCTTGAAATGTATTCATAATAATTTAGTGTGTACGCATCAACAAGAAAATCCTTGCCTTGTTGGACATTTAAGTGTGAAAATTAAACAGATGGACACTATGTGAACATTTTTCATGAAATATGGACATTTTTTCAACAGTGAACATTGACTGTGAAAATAATTAACACTATGAAGTTACTTGTGATTGAATTATGTGCCATGAACTTTAAAGATAGTTTAAACATGGACTTTTTATGTGTTATATTGAATTGTGTTTCGTGGACTTGTGTGCCTACCACATGGGCATCAACATTAACCTCTGAACAGTATTTCAATGTTATTTTAATTTTAACTAATGAACATTAAAGTCTTGAAAAGTGCTATTCTTACCTGGAAACTGTGAAAGAACAGCCGCATGTTGAAACCTGAACTGAAGTAAGAATGAAATTAACGTTATTATAATTAATAACATGTTTTGTTGATAACTATGCAATTCTTATTTTGTGATGTATTTTCTGATTGTTGTTATTGTTCAAACTTCAGGAGAAGTTTATTTCTTTAAGGTAAATGTAAGGCCCTGGAGTATTCATTAACTTGTTTAGTATCTGTTATTTCATAATGTAAACAAACTGCTATTGTTTATATCATCATTTACTCAACCATTACACTATCCCAAACACAAGATTATAATTGAAGTGTTTAATTGTTATATTAACTGATAGAGTAATCATTTAAATATGTTTTGTCTAATGATTATAAACAGAACTCGAATTCCAAAACTTACTGTCAATGTCCGAACTTCAAGGAAGCTAGTCCAACCGTCATCCTGCAATGATTCTATTGGTTATATTCATTTCTAAGTGACTAAACATTGTATAATTATAATAATACGACTATAAGTTACTTTAAGACACTCTTTTATAGCCATTAAATGTTCATATATGTTGTTATTTGTTTAAAATTCGCCATTCCTAAAAAGTACTTTTCAGCTGTTGAAATATTTCGGATATATTGTACCGTAATATTTCTTCTCTGTCATAACTGCATGCTCGTTTAGGTCAGAGAGAAGTATATTTGTTTATTGTTAGATGTAGAATATTTTGCTCATCTATATTTGCTCCTAACAGGTTCTTTTGTTAGTTAAAATATAATATTATTGTTAAATGTTTTGCCGCTAGAGAACTTTGTTTAGGATTTAGGCTTCCTAAATGCATTTGATTGGTTGTCGCAATCCTAAGTCGTTTTGATTGGCTTAGCCAAATTCCTAAGACATTAGTGCGCAGAATCGCGCAGAATCCAAAATCCTAAGTGCTTAGCGACAGGTATAAATAGCGCCGATAAACAACTTTTGGCATCTATCTGTCAATATCAGTTCAGATCACTTTTTGAACGTTCATGTAAAATCTATTGATTTATTCATTTAAATTTAGACTTCGTATGGCGTCATTCACCATCCCAAAGATGGTAAGCGTTATGTTGTCCTATTAAATAAGCGCTTCGTTAAAAACTCCAGAGAGCTTTAAGATGAAAGGTTATCGGCATTATTAAACTTGTAAATTTAATGTTCAATGATATTTTGTTCATATGAGAACTGATGCATATGGAATAATTTAAATAACTATTAAAACAAAATTTTGAAACCGTGAAACTGTGTTCTTAACATTATTGAAAGTGCCATCCTGACACGGGCACTTGGAAGACAATGAAGAAGGTTAACATTGCCCGTACCTAAGGGTGAGGTATACTACAATGTAAAACAAACTATAACTTGAGTTCAGACATCAAGTGTGACAGACACAGACAGCCACACAGGGGTAAATCAAATGTCTCTCAAACCACTAAAGTGTTGGAGGACATAATCTTTATGACCAGAAATTTGTCAACAGTGTAAGATGGTTAGACCTCCTATTAAACCTTGTTGGATATCCTACTAGTTCACCCTGTTGGATGGGTGGATATTTATCAAACTTGGTTGTAATCATATTATGTATACGTTGTTGAGTCGTGTGGTTCAAAAACTGTCAAATAAGGCAGTCATTGATAAAACTTTTTACAAATTATCAAAATAACATGTTGCTGGGGATGCCGGAGAGCTGAAAATAGATAAAAGTAATCGAAGATAATTAATTACTTAAAAGTTTTCAATAAATGTTTATTTCGTGAGATTAAAAAGTACAATTTAAAAACAATCAATTTTTGGAAATTACCTGATAGCAGCAACAGACCCATTTTCAGTTGTTTGTTTTTTTGTTTCTTGTTCCAAATGGATTCAAGAGTTGCCTGTTGGCATTTAATTTTGAAAATGATCGAGTTTCATACTAGCAAAGCATTTCTTCATTTTTGAGTCCTATTTAATTTCAATAACTACGGATGACCATCAAATCAGTTAGCCCAAATTGTTAGAAAAATATATAATAAATTGCCATTCATTAAGTGTGCTGTTGAATTTCACTGGCAAAAACAGGTTACTCAAAAGGATTATCACTCTCAAGAGCTAATACCAATTAAATTCGTTAAAGAAACTTATCGAAAAATTAATGATGATTGTTCATTGCATTCGTCTAATCTCTTTAATTGCTACAAATTGGAATATTGTTTTTCACAAGTTTCATGCGGAAGCCATTTGTAAACATTTACCTATAGCTAAATGTATCGATGAATTTCATTACTTGAATGTATCTCCTTCAGTCGGTGTATCACTTACAATCAATGAAGCGTGCAGTTTAGCTGGCGAAAGTTAGATCATCTGTACACATGCCTGGAGGCTAGATCACACTAATCGAAAGATGTTTATGGCTAATTAGGGGCATATGACAGGAAATACACAAGTGGATATGTTTGAAACTTTAAGGGGCTCATTTATTTTAAATCGTATCTAGCCAGCCAGCTGGGGGGGGGGGGGGCTTCAGCACCTTAGCCCCCACCTAAATTCGCCCTTGATTCAAAGCTGTACTAGACGACGTCCATGGCTCTGTTTGGCTGTATTTAAGATTAAACCATTCGAGAGTAGAAAAAAGCATTTGCACGTTTTGCAAAGCTTAAACAATGTTAAGTGAAATGTACTTTTCTGTATCGTAATTATATAAGATACAGTCAGTCAAATGAAACGAGTAAATGGACTATTAAGCTTCACAACAAGCAACTACAACTTTATATCAAAACATGTTTTAAAGGTTCTTCCATTGTCTGTAAGAGGTCAATAAACTTAATCATGCCCGTGTTCTTCCACTATGTTTTTATATACTTCTTATGTAAAAAAAACATTGGGCACTCTGGTAAAAAATGAAATTCGTCATCAAGAACGTAAGTGTTTGCATTGTTATGCCCCTCTTCGAAGAAGAAGGGGTATATTGTTTTGCTGGCTGTCTGTCGGTCCGGCTGTCTGTCGGTAGATAAGTCTGAATGTCGGTTGACCAGTCTGAATGTCGGTGGACCAATTCGTTTCCGAGCAATAATTCGTAAACGAATTGACCGATTGGCTTGATACTTCTCATGTGCATTGGCCTTGGAGTAGATGACCCCAATTAAAATTCGGGTCACTAGGTCAAATTCACTATCAAAGTTAGTGTGAAAATCGTTTCCGATCAAGAAGTCGTAAACGAATTGACCGATTGGCTCGATACTTCACGTGTGCATTGGTCTTGGACAGTAGATGACTCCTATTGAAATTGGGGTCACTAGGTCAAGATCACACTAAGTGAAAATAGTTTCCTATCAATAGTTCGTAAACGTACTGTACATATTGTAAATAATGTACTTTTTGTACAAATTTAGTTGTTTTGTCACATTTTTAACTGTAAAGCACATTTTTTTTTATTAATCTCACTTTTAAATATTGTTTTAACGCCACCCTGTGGGGACTTCTCTTCTCCATAGCCCAATCTTCTGTAAGTTCCATACAGACAGGATCTTAAGTTGGAGCATTACGGCTATATTCCATATCTGAAAGTGTTTAACATTGAGCCACATACATAAATGTATACACATTACAATTTTTAATAACTCAATACTCAATTGCAACATTAATATAGATTTGAGAGTTATACCCCCTATGTGTTATTATATATTATCTTTCTCTTTTCTTTTTTTTCCATATAATTGCATGTCTACCTGCAAATTCACTTTACATTTGAGAGCTATTAAATCATGCTCTAGCATTCCTACTAATTAATGTTCGTAGATAAGCATATTTTCCCATCGATTAGATCTTGTTGTATGACATTTCGTTTAAACCTTAAATATACACCTAATTCTGGTACTTTACTATGTATGCAAATATATAGTGGCAATGTTAAACCACTTTGTGATCTGGAAAATCCTTAAATATCATTATTTTGTTTTTCAAACATATTACGCATTTGGGTATTCCTTTACTTTTCTATAGGCATTTTACTAAAAATAATCCTATTTGGATTTTAACATTTAAAACACAGATCACAAAGTTTAAAGACTCCAACAACCCATTTCAGTAAATACTGAACAATGGGTCTAGTAAAAATGATACCGCATATAATAGTATGTGTTTTTACCATCAATACTTATAAAAATTGGGCTATTCTCCTCCTTCTCTCTCTTTTCAATACAAACAACACACATATAATAATAATAATAATAATAACAATAGTAACAATAATAATAATAATATTAATATAACTTCATCATAATAGTTTAAATAACATATACCAATTATATTAAATACAAACAGATTCAAGTAACAATATTCCTTCTTGTGTCATATGCTTTATTTACATGGCAAAAGTGCAAAAGAGCAGACGCAATCATTATGATTGGTTATCTCTGTTTCTCATGTGCATGGGCCTTGGACAGTAGATGACCCCTATTGAAATTGGGGTCACTAGGTCAAAGGTCACTGTCACAATAAGTGTGAAAATTTTTTCCGACTGGCTTGATACTTCCCATGCGCATTGGCCTTGGAAGTAGATGACCCCTATTGAAATTGGGGTCACTAGTTCAAACACCTGTTTTTAAGGGGCATATGTCTATGACCGCCGAACACTTGTCTGTTTTAAAACAGTATCTTTTCAGGCTTGCGCCATCTCCCTGCTTTTAACTTAAAGTCTGTGGGTAGATACTATTATACGAGTAAACGCAATTCTTAATTGTGAAATATTTACTACAGTTAAATATTGCTGGAACTTATGCGCAATAATTTAGAACATGTGATTCGACAACGATTGTAAACATTGGTGAAATGCTTCTTACATAGTTATTCTTTTGAGTGTTTATGAGGTCTGATCGTGCAGTTTGCAAACATCAACGGAAAGATTACAATCCAATGCATTTTTCATCGTCAACCGTTTGGAATGTCAATTAGGCGATGAGTGAGTTTTTAGCATGTTTCTTTATATTTTAGTAATTTAAAAACGGCTGCCTCCATGGTGATGAAATGACATGTGTTCGAGTTTTGATATTTCTAGATATGTAAACTTTTTTTACTACTTAAGCGTAACTTGCCCTCGTCAATGTCAATATTATTCACTAGTTATATAATTTTCCGCCGAATGGAATAAACATGATTCAGATTTTTGAAAATAATGTATATTTTAGTGTTAAAATCGCTTTGTATTTTGATTGATTTTGTGGATGTTATAATACGTTGATGTACAAAATTGGTAGCAGTTTGAAGGAAAAATATCCTTTAAAGCATATATGTATACATTTTCAATGTGGCACTCTTCCTTTACTCAAATTTGAGCTCAATGCTAGGGGTCCCACATTTTTCAAAATGAAGCCTCTACATGAACCTTAACCCACAACTTTTTAATTTGGTATATATCATGATCATGTCATAACATATCATAAACGATTATGTACATGATTGTAATATTTTAAACCAGTACTCGAAGACACACATAATACGTTCATTTATTCAAGGTACACGTCCCAGTTCTCCATAAACGAAATAATTTTGTGTTTGCAACCTCACATCTAACACTTGCTTACAGAATCGTATATGTATTCTTTCAATCTGAACACAGTCACTATTTTTAACCCCCTTAATTCACAATAGCTTAGAATAGGTTCAATAAGTTTATTAAGAAGCTCAAGTCTATAATTAACTGATATATCTGGTTATTTAACTAAATTTGCTTTTAGCTTGTAAATAACTGTTAAGACCCTGTCCTGAGAGAGCATCATATGTTAATGAAAAATAACCGCAGTGGTTAACTTGGTATAAGTTTAGAATGCCATTATTTTAATAACTTATCACATTATTGTTAATTAAGTGTTAAAAGCAGAACACACACCGTTGTCACTGATATAAATAAAAGAAACCATGGTCTTAAAACATTGCAATAAATATTTGTATATACTTTGCTAGTACAGTTGCTTGCATATTTAATACATACATGATGATGTGTATGTATTCAATATATGCTTTAGACTGAATTATTATAAAATAAAATATATAAGTGTATAGTAAAACTGATAATTTGACGTCATAACACCAAAATATAGCCTTTACAATTACATTGAAAAACGCAACGAAATATATTTAATTACACAAGGAGTCATGCAAGGGTTGTAAAACATGTAGTGAATAGTCTAGTGACGTCTTTTGTTAATAGAGAGAGTCATAATTCCTAGCACACAAACTATGTTACACTGGCGTGTTCACGAGATAAGTGAGTAGTTAGTTACCAATATGCTTTATTAACATTATTAATTGTGGGTAAATTCACATGCCAATAATGTCCTTGCTGTATATATACATACATAAACTAGCCCTTCGTATGTGAGTTAAGCCAGGTCACTAATATATACGGAATATTACGCTAGTCAATTGTTCCAAGAGTTTGCACGCCGGGTATGCGAATACTTCGTTTACGGATGGCACTTCACTTACAGAGAACAACAAACGCCACGCGCGAGAGGTGAGTTCTTCAGCTTTTTTGTATTTATGTTCTGTTTATATGGTTTTTAGACACAGAACATTGTTTGGGTGATTAATGGTATAGCACTTCGTATTGCGAAGAAAGAAATTCTCGAAAAACGGTGAATTATTAAAAAAAACGATAAAAGTCCATCGATAATCAGCATGAATTGAATGATCAGTACATATTTAAACAAAATAAACATACTTGGAAATAAATCAAGAACGTGCTTACTATTCGAAATAAAAGATCAATATATCCAGTAATGTTACAACATGTTACATTTTAGTTTACTAATATATTTGAGAAAATTCAAATGTTTTAAGAGTCGCATGCACATTTTTCATCTGCACTTCGTTTACCGATCATCTAAAAAACAATGGCACTTCGTTTCCCGACATCTAGACACTTTTTTCCAGATAAAACACACTCGTTTTTTGTGAATCAAAAATGCAGAATTCGCTGTGGAATACTGTTAAAGTAAGCAGGCAATAAATAAAAATGTATGTACTTAGTACGCAAATAAAAAACGAATTACCGAAGCATGTTCTTATCCCTTTGAAATATGATTATGATTTGGTATAAATGTGAAAGATAAATGTTAAACAAATTGGATATGTCTAATGAGTAAAATCTATATGACCATATATTTTAAATTACGTTCTAAGCGGTTGATCTAAAGCATTTATCTTTATGTCCAAATGAAGGTACTAAGGCTATTTACTTATACTTTTACGATTTAATTTTAACCGTGATTCTTAAAACTCAACCAATACAGTGATTTAGGGTCAGGTGAATCGCACTTCGAGCAAACGTTAGCGTTGCGTAAAGGGAAGTGCTCCCTATAAGCAGGGCTCAAAATTAAGGGAGTTTTACCATTCTCTTTTTAATTTTGTTGCTACGCATAAGTATCGTCTTGATGATGCGATTCAAATAAGCACAACCGACATAGGATTTTATGAAGAACAAATGTGTATTTGCCTCATAAAGACCCCTTCACTACCGTTATCTAGAGCCCTGCTATAAGTAAAATTAAACACGATTGTGTTGATCCGCATTATCCGTACACATTTATTTAATAATAAATATTATCTAATTTGAAAATTGCAATTATAATAAACATAGTATAAATTAATAGTAATGTGATTTTTGAAAAATATATTTTCAAAATGTTTCGTATGAATAGCCATAATATAAATAAATGCATTTAAGATAGAAGATAAAACTCAGTTATTAGAGTGCCCGCTTTGTTGAAAGTCTCCGTAATCTGAAGTGCCCTTTATCGGTAAACAAAGTGGCTGCAACTTAATGTATGCCACCTATTACAACATGCACTATCTTTGTTTATATTTCATTGAATGCTATCAAAATTTCAGTATTTGAAGCACAGTGATTACTCTACATGCTGGAATAGCAAACAATTTCTTGCAATAATTCTAAGTAGTTTTATTTTGTTAAAATGTTTACTGTTCATTCAGTTTATGCTGTTTTCCGATCGAATTTTCTATTTTTGGGGCAAAACTGTACCATTCTTCCGTGAAATTGTGTATTCCCAATACAAAAGGATACACCATTTATCAACTCGACCATGTGTCTTGTCTTAATAACTAATCTTTAGGATATAACTTTAAATAAAACAGAGGAACTTACCTCTAGCGCGTGGCGTTTGTTGTTCTCTGTTAGTGAAGTGCCATCCGTAAACGAAGTATTCGCATACCCGGCGTGGTTTGTATCACTCGAGTATTGCTGCTTCTTCCTGTATTTGCGCGATGATTATTTGAGATATTAACTCTATGATTCTACATTCTCAAATCTTTTCTATAAAGAAGGAATGTAGTTGACAATTGTTAATAGTTTTATTTGATCGTTCGTCAAAAAGTTGTAATTCTGTTACTCTTGTATCTTCAATGCAATTGAGTAATTAAATAGTAATTAAATTGAATGCGTTTTAATTCCCTTTTATTATTGTTTAATTTGAGTTACAATGCTATGACGTTAAATTTTATTTACACTTGAATGTATTATGAATATTGCTGGGCCAAGTGTGAGGTTGAGCGCTCTATAACCAGGTTTAAACCCCCAATGCTTTGCATTGACCGTTCCAAGGCGGTGACCCCAGCTTTATTCATATTTTGTGTTTATGTTGGTTTGTATTGTGCTGTTTTGTACTGTTTGGGCAATCGGTCACTTGCCTTAAATTAAGGACCAACTAATTGTTTTTAATGAAAATTCAATACTGCTCCAGCAGCTGGAGTTTCACTTCTTTATATTGTGTGATGACGTATCCGCCTCTCGTGTGATGCAAAATAGCACAAGCCAATTTATATAACAATAAAGTTGACAACTTTAATCCGATGTTTATAACAAAAACGTTTAAACGATATGCACTTCCACTTCTATCTTTACGGTCTTTATCGAAACTTGGTTTAAACCACACTATTTTATTGTATTCCTATCGAAATATACATTTATGCATGATAAACACACACTCCAAAATACGTTTTTAACACATAGTTTACTGTTAAAAAACACCACGTCCGACATGTCCTTACAGAGTTTAGATAAAACTATTGTGTTTTGTCACAGAAATGACGTCACAAGATGTACTACGTAATATATTTAAGAAATAATCCAAGGGTAACCGTTGGTTATTGCGGTAATAACCAACGGTATGGAGTTCCGATGCGTAGGAATTAAACCACGAGGGCGTAGCCCGAGTGGTTTGATAACAAGCATCGGAACGACATACCGTTGGTTATTTCCGCAATAACCAACGGTTACCCGTGGATTATTTCAATTCTCACACGATTTCATTAATAAGTTATCCGCGATTTAAAGGTTATAAATGAGAATTATATTAACCGAACGTCCTCCACTTTTCCGCGAAAACGTGACGTCATCACATTAATTACAATCAAATGACGTCGTCTTCATTCATAAAATGTGCGCGGACAATCAAAGTGACGTCACTTTAAACTATGTTTGGTATATCGGGGTAATAACCAACAGTAGTTTTTCTTCTTTGTATATAGAAAACAAGTCACGTGCCGTGGTAGAATTAAGAAATAATCGACGGGTAACCGTTGGTTATTGCGGTAATAACCAACGTTATGGAGTTCCGATGCGTAGGAATTAAACCACGAGGGCGTAGCCCTCGTGGTTTGATAACAAGCATCGGAACGACATACCGTTGGCTATAACCGCAATAACCAACGGTTACCCGTCGATTATTTCGATTCTAACACGATTTCATTAATAAGTTATCCGCGATTTAAAGTTTATAAATGAGAATTATATAAACCGAACGTCCTCCACTTTTCCGCGAAAATGTGACGTCATCACATTAATTACAATCAGTGCGCGGACAATCAAAGTGACGTCACTTTAAACAACCGTTGGTATATCGGGGTAATAACCAACAGTAGTTTTCCT
Organism: Dreissena polymorpha; assembly: GCF_020536995.1. Lineage (NCBI taxonomy): Eukaryota > Metazoa > Mollusca > Bivalvia > Myida > Dreissenidae > Dreissena > Dreissena polymorpha. Next base: position 37,536,648 of record NC_068359.1, on the reverse strand, counting down.
TCTTTGAATATAGAAAACAAGTAACGTGCCGTGGTAGAATTCGTAATATAAAATATTTATATTTTCGGTGCGTGTAATGTGACGTCATTAAATGGGACGAAGTAGTCCGGCTAGTATGGTAATATGGCATTGGAAACAGCGAGTACCGTAATACGGGATTTTTTTTATTTCAACGATTGATACAACCTGTATTTTGTTAAAAGCATTAAACAGGTATATAATAAAAACAGTTAATGCACATAACCATTATATTTTTTTATACTATCCTACATGTACAGTGTTCACAATGTTTCACTGTAACCATATTAGAATACTTGACCGACCACAATCACTTTCATTCTTGGCAAATATATAATTCAAACAAGTTTACCACAATGTCGGTTTCAATCTAATGGGCAATATTTTTAATAAAAAAAAAGGTTGAGTAAAACAAAACAAAATAATGGTCACATACCTAACTACCTGCCTTGCAGATTTATAGATTTTGAAAGTTTTCACTTTTATACTGTACAGGAAACAAGTTACAACACGGTGGACCATTTGAACAAACTTTGTTGAAAACAACCATGCCATGTATCGTGCTAACAACCAAACCCGTGTGCATAGGGGTTTCAGTGATTTTTGTCAGTTTTACTACATACATGAAACACAGGTTACATCCATGTGCCAGTTGTGATCGAACTAAGTACAGAAGCTCAATTTATGTTAGATGCCAAATACCAAAACTCTGGGCCTTGTAGTTCCAGAGAGAAAGATTTTTCAAGTGTTCACTATATACGTAATATGGAAACAAAATAGATTCAGGACATCACAAGTTTTAACCATAGGTGCATGAGTTTAACAAACATGGTAGAGGAACACAATAATAATATTACTTTCAAATGTTAAACCTTCATGGCTTATCGTTTAAGAGAAAATTGTTGAGCTATCTTACTATAAGAGTTTATATTAATCACAAGAAGCCCTAACACTTCTATTATCAGAGATTTGTGATATTTTCCTGTTTTAGATATTTATTCAATTATGTATCCTCGTGCGCTTCTATTAGTCAACACTTGTGTTAGATTAAGAACCACACAACTCACACTTGTACAGCCTTTCTCGTGAATGTATCTTCATATGTTTCTTCAATTGGCCGCTATTCTTACTGGCATAACCACAACTCACAATTGCTTCTCTCTTGAATGTATCATCAAGTGTTTTTTCAAGTGACAACTATGTTTAAATGAAAAGCAACACACATCCGGCTTTAAAGGTCTCTCTCCTGTATGTGTATTCATGTGTTGTTAAGGTACCACTCTGCTTAAATGCTTTACCACACACCTCGCATTTGTACAGTCTCTCATCTGTATGTATCCTCATGTGTTTTTTTCAAGTCAGAGCTCTGGTTACAAGCATAGCCACACTCCTCACACTTGTACAGTCTCTCTCCTGAATGTATCCTCGTGTTTGTGTTCAAGGTACTACTCAGAATACATTCATAACCACACTCCTCACACTTGTACGATCTCTACCACTCAGTTTAAATCCTTTACCACACACCTCACATTAGTACAGTCTCTCTTCTGTTTGTAACCTCATGTGTTTCTTCAAGGTACCACAATGGCTACATTCATAACCACACTCCTCACACTTGTATGGTCTCTCCCCTGAATGTACCCTCATGTGTGTCTTCAAGTCAGAACTCCTGTTACAAGCATAACCACACTCCTCACACTTATACGGTCTCTCTCCTGTGTGTATCCTAGTGTCTGTGTTCAAGGTACTACTCTTGTTAAATTCATAACCACACTCCTCACACTTGTACGGTTTCTCTCCTGAATGTATCCTCATGTGTGTCTTCAAGTCAGAACTCCTGTTACAAGCATAACCACACTCCTCACACTTATACGGTCTCTCTCCTGTGTGTATCCTAGTGTCTGTGTTCAAGTTACTACTCTTGTTAAATTAATAACCACACTCCTCACACTTGTATGGTCTCTCTCCTGAATGTTCCCTCATGTGTGTCTTCAAGTCAGAACTCATGTTACAAGCATAACCACACTCCTCACACTTGTACGGTCTCTCTCCTGTGTGTATCCTTGAGTGTGTCTTCAAGGTACTACTCTTGTTCCATTCATAACCACACTCCTCACACTTGTACAGTCTCTACCCTGTATGTTTCCTCTTGTGTGTCAGTTTAAATGCTTTACCACACACCTCACATTTGTACAGTTTCTTTTCTGAATGTATCCAAATGTTTGTCTTCAATGTACCACTATGGCTACACGCATAACCACACTCCTAACACTTATATGGTCTCTCTCCTGAATGTACCCTCATGTGTGTCTTCAAGTCAGAACTCCTGTTACAAGCATAACCACACTCCTCGCACTTGTACTCTCTCTCTCTCCTGTATGTATCTGGATGTGTGTCTTCAAGGAACTACTGTTGTTACATGCATAACCACACTCCTAACACTTGTACGGTCTCTCTTCTGAATGTATCCTTATGTGTGTCTTCAAGTCAAAACTCCTGTTACAAGCATAGCCACACTCCTCACATTTGTACAGTCTATCTCCTGAATGTATCCTCATGTGTCTCTTCAAGTTACTACCATGGTTACATGCACAACCACACACCTCACACATGTACGGTCTCTGTCCTGTGTGTATCCTCATGTGTTTCTTCAAGTTACCATTCAGTTTAAATGCTTTACCACACTCCTCACACTTGAACGGTCTCTCTTCTGTGTGTATCCTCATGTGTCTCTTCAAGGTATCACTCCTGTTACATGCATAACCACACTCCTCACACTTGTACGGTCTCTCTCCTGTATGTATCGTCATGTGTGTCTTCAATTGACCACTCTGGTTACATGCATAACCACACTCCTCACACTTGTACGGTCTCTCTCCTGTATGCATCCTCATGTGTGTCTTCAAGTTAGAACTCTGGTTACATGCATGACCACACTCCTCACACTTGTACCGTCTCTCTCCTGAATGTATCCTCATGTGTGTCCTCAAGGTACTACTCTTGTAACATGCATAACCACACTCCTCACATTTGTACGGTCTCTCTCCTGAATGTATCCTTATGTGTGTCTTCAAGGTATCACTCTGGTTACATGCATAACCACACTCCTCACACTTGTACCGTCTCTCTCCTGAATGTATCCTCATGTGTGTCTTCAAGGTACTACTCTGGTTACATGCATAACCACACTCCTCACACTTGTAACGTCTCTCTCCTGAATGTATCCTCATGTGTGTCTTCAAAGTACTTCTCTTGTAACATGCATAACCAAACTCCTCACATTTGTACGGTCTCTCTCCTGCATGTACACTCATGTGTTCCTTAAAGTGACCACTGTTTTTACTTGAATAACTGCTTGGCAGGTTTTTGGGTCTGTTGAGGCCAAGCTCTCTGGCTAATTCATCTCTGTACCAGACCAGCAGTTCCTCACCTGAACCAATTGAAATATTAACAAGGTATTATTTAAAACATCTTTCAACAAACACTGAATGTCTCAACTAGAACTTTGTTACAAATTTAAATCTTAAAAATTTGCAAATGTGTTAATAAATTTTATTACATTCAAATTGTAGGTCCTTCTTGTTGATCGCAACATATTCAATTTTTAATTCTTAGACTGAAACATATGACAGGTTTTAATTCAAACTCAAAGTTTTGGGTATTTATGTGTTTTCTTGCTTTTTGGATTTACCTTACATTAAGTGTTGTGTATATAATGACGTTTACAAGGTTTTTCTATGACAGAGGCTGCATAATGCAAGGACCGGGAGTGTGTCTAGGACATCACTCAGAATTGGGAAGAAGTATGAATTAAACCTGCAGTGTCTAACTATTTTTTTATTACTCTGAGGTATTCATATAGCTGTGTTGCGTTGTGGGGGAAATCAGAGAATCAGGAGTAAATAACACCTTTCCCGTATGGAGACAATCATACAAACTCCCATCTGCTGGTACAGGAAATTGAACCCGTATTACCAAGGTGAGACTTCTCTAATCAGACAGATCCACATTGAACATTCATACAACAAGGGTATATACCTGGTGAAACTGGCTTCAATGTGCAGTAATAGATGCCTCCTTTATACTGCAATCCTACAAGGTTCCGATCTGCCTCCGTCATAGCACAGTTCACATATCTCATCCAGTTAGAGGTGGCTTTGTTCTGGGCATCCACAAAGTGACACCCTTTGTCATCCTTATAGATCTGAAATGAATAGAATCTTACTATAAACAACCAACAGTAATTAAGATTGGTACACAAGAAAGCCTGATACCTAATATACTTGTTATTAAGAGCAACATTGATAGACCAGAATACCAAAGAATGTACTTATAAACTAAACAGCAGCAATGATCATTTAATATTTTCTACAGCACAAACATACTTAGTAATGTGTTCTTATTTTTTTACTTTTATTAATGTAAAATAGTACAGTACTTTGTGTTGGCATGTTGACCGGTCAATTGAGTATTGACCGGGCCAGTGGTCAATACCCGGTTAAAACCGGTCAATACTGGTCATTACTGGTCAATACTGGTCGATTGAAAATTGTAGCATTTAAACATCACAAAGGAGCTATTTTATATTAAATCAATAATTATTCTGCAATTGATATTCTTTTTTTTAGTTATTTATTGTAAAAAATATCTTTAAAGCTGTAAAAAAATTACTTCATTATTATTTATGGAAATGACCTCAAATACATAAGGACTAAGGCAATATCTTTATCTCAAGTTTATCATATCTGTTGCTAAAGTATTATTACTATTGTAGTTACCATAGTATTTCACTTATCTATACAGAACAGAACAGAACTTCATTCGTTTTCACAGGTTGCAAAACAATGACATTTTGTAATAACATGTGAGCATATGTATAAGATAATTACACAGATATCAAACAAACAGTATTATATACGATAAATCATAGTAGATCAATTGGGAAAGTGGTTATGTGAAAATTCTCCAGTAGATGGTCAGTAACATAATGGTTATATATATATCTATTTGATAAGCAGACGGACAAACAGAACTCTAGTGTTTTCTTGGGTCATAAATATGGCCCCTAAGCCTTAAAGGGGCCTTTTCACAGATTTTGGCATTTTTTAACTTATTCATTAAATGCTTTATATTGATAAATGTAAACATTGGATCGTAAAAGCTCCAGTAAAATATCAAGAATAAAATTAAAAAAAGGAAAAGAACATTGCCCGGAGCAGGTTTCGAACCAGTGACCCCTGGAGTCCTGCCAGAGTCCTGAAGTAAAAACGCTTTAGCCTACTGAGCTATTCCGCCGAGTACACATACTTGCCGTATTTTATACCTCATATAAGCAATCTTCGTAGTTTCACAAAATTTAACGACAAAAACAGAACTCTCCAAATTATCCAATCGTTTCGGGTTGCAACGCTTTATAATTTTTAGGTTTTAAAATCGTCAAAAGATGCATATAATGGCTATATTAGACCATGGTAAATGTTCAGTATTACTGTTTCCTCACAAATATCATAACTAAAACGAAAATTTGCGAATCTGAAACAACTTTTTTCAATTTTGTCAATTTACCAAAGCATGAAAAGATCCCTTTAAAGGGATTTTTTCACGGTTTGGTAAATTGACAAAATTAAAAAGAAGTTGTTTCAGGTTCGCACATTTTGGGTGCGAGAGTATTACTGAACATTTGCCATGGTCTAATATAGCCATTATAAGCATCTTTTGACGATTTAAAAACCTAAAATTTATAAAGCGTTGCAACGCGAAACGATTGAATAATTTGGAGAGTTCTGTTTTTGTCGTTAAATTTTGTGAAACTACGAAGATTGCTTATATAAGGTATAAAATACGCATCTTATGTATGCTTGGCAGGATAGCTCAGTTGGCTAATGCGTTTTTACTTCAGGATTCTGGGGGTTACTGGTTCGAGCCCTGCTGCGGGCTACTTTTTTTTCCTTTTTTTAAATTTTATTTTTTATTTTTAACTGGAGCTTTTAAAATTTAATGTTTATCTTTATCAATATAAAGCATTTAATGACAAACTTCAAAACATGCCAAAATCTGTGAAAAGGCCCCTTTAATTGGTAATAAAATGCATGCAGTGTTATGTCTGTGATATTGACAATGAAGCAAATCTGCCCTTAGGCTATTTCATATCACTCACACAAAAGGAGATTATAACTTGCTATTAATTTAATAGTTACTTCAAACATGTCTCCTTTCTGTATTAAGGTTTTTTTTCCTTTCATCTCTAAAAGTTCAATTGGTATTCAAATGAATAAGCAATCAAAGTTCTTGATTTTGACAACAAATAGTGTTTTCCAATTATGGGTCTACTCTAGACTCTTCTTTTCAATTATTTTTTTCTTTTAATAATTATTTCTTATAATGTTTTTTGTTTTTATATCAATGGATTTTTAGCCGGATTTTTTTCGAAAAAATCTCGGCTTATAGATTGATGTTGGCGGGCGGGCGGGCGGGGTGGCGGCGTGCTCGAAAATGTTAAAGTTCTTATTTCATGGTATAACTTTGGTATGCTTGGACCTAGAGTCTTCAAACTTGACATGAAGGTTGGCCAGGATTAACAGATGACCACTGGTCATTTCAAGGTCATTCATTTGAAGGTCAAGGTCACTGTGACCTTCAATATAAAAAATGTTAAAGTTGTTATAACTTTGGTATGCTTGGACCTAGAGTCTTGAAACTTGACATGAAGGTTGGCCATAACTAGTTAGTAACCACTGGTCATTTCAAGGTCATTCATTTGAAGGTCAAGGTCACTGTGACCTTGAATGTAAAAATGTTAAAGTTCTTATTTCATGGTATAACTTTGGTATGCTTGGACCTAGAGTCTTCAAACTTGACATGAAGGTTGGCCAGGATTAACAGATGACCACTGGTCATTTCAAGGTCATTCATTTGAAGGTGAAGGTCACTGTGACCTTCAATATAAAAATGTTAAAGTTGTTATAACTTTGGTATGCTTGGACCTAGAGTCTTGAAACTTGACATGAAGGTTGGCCAGAACTAGTAAGTAACCACTGGACATTTCAAGGTCATTCATTTGAAGGTCAAGGTCACTGTGACCTTGAATGTAAAAATGTTAAAGTTGTTATAACTTTGGTATGCTTGGACCTAGAGTCTTGAAACTTGACATGAAGGTTGGCCAGAACTAGTAAGTAACCACTGGACATTTCAAGGTCATTCATTTGAAGGTCAAGGTCACTGTGACCTTGAATGTAAAAATGTTAAAGTTCTTATTTCATGTTATAACTTTGGTATGCTTGTACCTAGAGTCTTCAAACTTGAAATAAAGATTGGCCAGTACTAGAAGATGACCACTGGTCATTTCAATGTCATTCATTTGAAGGTCAAGGTCACTGTGACCTTAAATGTTAAAATGTTAAAATTGTTATAACTTTGGTATGCTTGGACATAGAGTCTTCAAACTTGACATGAAGGTTTGCAAGCACACTTAGATGACCACTGGTCATTTCAAGGTCATTCATTCTAAGGTCAAGGTCACTGTGACCTTGAATGTAAAAATGTTAAAGTTCTTATAACTTTGGTAGGTAAAAATGTTAAAGTTCTTATTCCATGTTATAACTTTGGTATGCTTGTACCTAGAGTCTTCAAACTTGACATAAAGGTTGGCCAGTACTAGAAGATCACCACTGCTCATTTCAATGTCATTCATTTGAAGGTCAAGGTCACTGTGACCTTCAATGTTAAAATGTTAAAATTGTTATAACTTTGGTATGCTTGGACCTAGAATCTCAAACTTGACGTAAAGGTTTGCAAGCACACTTAGATGACCACTGGTCATTTCAAGGTCATTCATTTCAATGTCATTCATTTGAAGGTCAAGGTCACTGTGAACTTAAATGTTAAAATGTTAAAATTGTTGTAACTTTGGTATGCTTGGACCTAGAATCTCAAACTTGACGTAAAGGTTTGCAAGCACACTTAGATGACCACTGGTCATTTCAAGGTCATTCATTTGAAGGTCGAGGTCACTGTGACCTTGGATGTAAATATGTTAAAGTTGTTAATACTTTGGTATGCTTAGACCTAGAGTCTTCAAACTTGATATGAAGGTTGGCCAGAACTAGTAGATGACCACTGGTCATTTTAAGGTCAAGGTCACCGTGACCTTGAATGTAAAAATGTTAAAATTCTTATTTCATGGTATAACTTTCTTATGCTTGGACTTACAGTCTTCAAACTGGACATGAAGGTTGGCCAGCACTAGTAGATGACAATTGGTCATTTTAAGGTCATTGAAGGTCAAGGTCACTGTGACCTTGAATGTTAAAAATTAAAAGTTGTTTTAACTTTCGTATGCTTGGACATGGACTTTGCCATGACTAACAGATGACCACTGGTCAAGAGAACAACTGGTCATTTAAAAGTCTTTCAATTGACAGTGACCTTAAATGTTATTGTTTTTCATGTATATGCATGCATTCAAAACATAACACAAGGTTTGCTCATGCCTTGAAAAGTACTTACATTTCATTTTGACCTTTGAACAATATTTCAGTAATTTAAGTATTGCATTGACAAAAACACGAAAGGTACTTTCCTGTCATTTAAATAAAAAATCCGGCTTCAATGCGGTCATCTCCGACCGCGGAACTCTTGTTTCACTATTTTGTTTTAAAAGTATTTAAAGAAATCTTTGCAAGAATACAAGTCATTACAAGTAAGGGTCGTGTCAAAAAGGTGCCATTTAAGGCCCTATTATCAGTTTTGGGTGCCCCAACCTGTATAGGTGAGAAGACTGTGGGGACAGAGGGTCATGAGGCACAACTCATACAGAGTTATTGCCAGATTCTTGTTGAATCAAGCACAGAATTATCTGAGCATTCATAATTCATTAAAATTGAAAAAAAAAAGTTCAATCGACCAGGAAAATCCAATTGACCAATTTTGACTATTTTGCAAAATTTTCAGAGATTTGCCTACAAATCGCATGAATTGAACAGGTATAAAATAGTGGGTATTAATAGCTCAAGACATTATTGGCAACATGTCTGTTTATTATCAATATTGTTTAATTAGGCATGGAATTATAATCAAAATTGGGGGTAAAGTTCAATCGACCAGTATTGACCAGTAATGACCACTTCAGGAGTATTGACCAGGGCGGTTTTAACGGTTAAAACCACTGGTTAAAACCGGGGGCGGTCGATTGGTGCCAACCCTGACTTTAACCCTTTGAATTACACACTTGTTTTATATAATGAATCAGCTTCACAAGATTTGTGAAATCTTTACATGCCAGCATGATAACATATTAGCTAGAAATGTGTTACAGATACTGATGCCCAAACAACATACGTTTGGACACAGTCAAAGCAATAATTAATTCCACAGCAGAAAAACAGAAAAAGACCATTATTCAGTCAAAGCTATTGCTGTTGAAATTTCTCTTTTAACAACCATCTGCACACTAATAACAATTAACTTTTAAGGTTTGAGAAAACTCTTCCAAGCACTTAAGAGTAATTAAAAAGTAATATTTGGGACTGTGTATTCTACAGTAGAAACCAAACAAAGGGCCCTAACTCTGCCAATTCTTGTTACAGAAAAAATTCCTTTCATAACTATTATCTCTAGAAAATAAAAGTAACCCCACTATGAAATGATCAATATCAACCTGGTAGTTCAAGACAAGTTGAAAACAAGATGTGTTTGTGAAACACTATATCCCCCATATATTTGACCTTTGACCTTGAAGGATGACCTTGACCCTGAAGGATGACCTTGACTTTTTACCACTCAAAATGTTAAGCTCCATGAGATACACATGCATGCCAAATATCAAGTTGCTATCTTCAATAGTGAAAAAGTTATGGCCAATGTTAAAGTTTGACGCAAACAAACCAACAAACAAACCAACAAACAAACAGGGCAAAACAATATGTCCCCCAGTATAGACTGTGACTATATACATGTATTCCATAGCGGTAAAATACACAAATGCGATAATTCTGCAAAAACTTGCTGCAACAAAACTTTTTTGTTGTTGCAATCATCAATGCATTTAGGTTATTCATATTCCAAAGTTTGAACAAGAATCACCAAATAGATAAAGAGGCATTGACAACACATGCGTCAGAATTGAACTATAGACAATGAATATAACCCTATGACATCTTGACCAAATAATGAAATAAGGAAAATTCTTATCTCATTTAAAGATATTGAATTAAAATATTGAATTCTTCGAATTTTGTTTAATTAAACTCTTTTTATTTCTTTGTCCATTTTTCATTAATACATATTTGAAGAAAGGATATGTTCTACAATAAAGAGCTCGACAAAACGAACACAAACAAGTTAAGAAAAAATACGCCAGGAAATGGAATGTGTTTCTAGCTAATTAAGGGCTGTTGGAATAAAACCGGGCTTGATGCATGTGCCTAAAATATCATCAAAGATAAGACTGTTCTTATCAAGAATGGCACTTTCTCCCTACATGGGATTTGTTGCTTAACCCTTTCAGTGCTGGAACCAGATTTTGAAGGCCTTTGCAAACAGTTTGGATCCAGATGAGACGCCACAGAATGTGGCGTCTCATCTGGATCCAAACTGTTTGCTATTCTTATAGTATTCTTTGAAAAAAATGAAAGAAAATGCTAATTTTAGAAATTCAGTAGAAGACATTTTAGCAGACGACAAATTTCCCAGCATGCAAAGGGTTAAGAAGAGACCTCCTTTATAAACGAAAAAGTTCCATAAAAGGGGAAAACATTATTCCTGATTAGCCTGTGTGGACTGGATATGCTTATCTGAGAAAACACTTTACACATATGCATTACGCTAATGCAGTTTTCCACAGAATGAGACTCATTTAATGATAGGGCCTTATTTCTGTAACCCTTTCCCACTCAGAAGCAAAGTGAACATGGCAATGTGAAAACAGGATAAAACCAGAACAGCCTGCGAGTAACTCGCAGTCTGTTCAGGTTTTATGCTGTTTTTTGCTCATCAGTATCTAAGGGTTGGAAATGAAGCCTTTCAAACTTGAATCTGGTTAGAAAAGTATTTAATTAAACTTAACTTAAGGGACTTAAAATGGGTCAAAAATATGTATCTAAGTAGTTAAGGGAAAAAGGGACAGAATATTTGGTTTTTCACACCTGCACATCACGAACAATCGACTAAAAACCACATACAATTTTGGGGCTAACAAGTAGAAACACTTATGAAAGACTAAAGTAAATATTTCAATCATTACACATTCAACATGATTTTTTTTTTCTCATTAAAACATAAGTATTACTGGTATACACATACAATAAAGCTTGTTTTCACACAGAAAATTAACAACAAGACTGACACTTGTATTTCTTAAAGTTTCAAATCTCCAAGCCTGTATGTTGCATGATTGTTACAGAATAGTCTGTAAACGAATGTCAATAAGTAATCTTAAAAAGTATGATACGGAAATGTTCGGACAAAATTTTTCGATAACATGCTAAGGACCAGTAAAAGCATGCTAAAGAAATATTCCAAATAAAAATTTCTTAGCCACATGCAATTCAACGTTGACAAAATACAAATATATACATCTTGTGAATAAATAAACAAGAGGGCCAAGATGGCCCTAGTTTCGCTCACCTGAGATGAGTCGGTTCATTCAATCTTTACCTAATGTCAAACTTGACCTAGATATTGACCAGACAAACATCCTGGTCAAGTTTCATCATTATTGAACCAAAACTCTGGCGTAGGGAGTGTTTTTGTTTTTGTAAGATTTGAAATTGTGACCTATATTTTGAGTTGACCCCCCTTACCAAACATCAAACTTTGCTTACAAGGATTTTGTATAATATAATGAAAATTTGGACAACCTAAGGGCAATAATTATGGCATTAATTATGTGATTTTGCTCATCATCAAACTTGACTGAAATCTTTCAGCAACTTTGATAAAGAATGCTTGAGAGATGTGAATGCTAGAGTGTTTACAAACCAAATGTGGACGGACAGACAGCGGACAAAGACCAATTCTAAAACTTCACCTGAGCAATCAGGTGAGCTAAAAAGTGTGTTTTACCGATCTGAGCCATTTTCAAACTTTTCCAAGAAATCAATAAAACCAATGTATTGACTAAGTTTCACGATGATTAGGCAAAAAAAAGGTGACTTTTATAGTGTTCGATCACAAGGTTTCTCTCTATATAGTCACATAAGGAAAACTGCCCCACCCCCCCTGGCAGCCATGTTTATTGACCCATCGGGACCATTTGAAAACTCATCTGAGATATATATAAAACAAATCTATTCACCAAGTTTCATGATGATTGGGCAAAAAATGTGACTTCTAGAGTGTTCACAAGCTTTTTTTTACTATATAAATATAAGAAAACTGCCCCCCCCCCCCGGCAGCCATGTAATTCAACTGACCGGGATCATTTTCCAACTCAACTGTCATGTCAAGAAAACAAATATTCTGACCAAATTTCTTGAAAATTGGGCAATAAATGTGACTTCTAGAGTGTTCACATGTTTTCACTATATGCATATAGAAAAAAATGCCCCGCCCACTGGCGGCCATGTTTTTTCAACGATCTGGACCAGTTTTGAACTCGTCCGACATATCAATAAAACAAATGTTTTGATTAACTTTCATGATGATTGGGCCAAAATTGTGACTTCTAGAGTGTTTACAAGGTTTCTCTATAGCCATATAAGGAAAACTGCCCCTCCCACTGGCGGCCATGTTTTTGAATGGACCGGAACCACTTTTTATCTCAACCAACATTTCATATAGACAGACATATAGACAAAGTTACATGAAGATTGGGCATTAAATGTGACTGCTACAGTGTTTACAAGCTTTTTCTTTTTTTGACCTAGTGACCTAGTTTTTGACCTAGCATGACCCAGTTTCAAACTCAATCGAGATATCATTGGGACAAATCTTCTGACCAAGTTTCATGAAGATTGGACAATAAATGTGGCCTCTAGAGTGTTTATGAACAAATGTGGACGGATGATGGACAAAGACCAGTCACAAAAGCTCACCTGAGCAATCAGGTGAGCTAAAAACAAGAGCTGTCACCATAGGATGACATATGCCCCCTATAAATGCTTTGATACAAGTTATAGCATTTTTCGAAACCTAAACGCAGATTTTGAAACCTAAACACGGACCCTAAGTTCAAGGTCACAGGGGTTAAAATTTGTGTGCGTATGGAAAGGCTTTGTCCATATAAACATGCATACCAAATATGAAGGTTATATCTCAAGGGACATAGAAGTTATGAGCATTTTTCGAAAACTAAACGCAGATTTCTAAACCTAAACGCGGACCTTAACTTCAAGGTAAATGTCACAGGGGTAAAAAATTGTGTGCGTATGGAAAGGCCTTGTCCATATACACATGCATACCAAATATGAAGGTTATATCTCAAGGGACATAGAAGTTATGAGCATTTTTCGAAACCTAAACGCAGATTTCAAAACCTAAACGCGGACCCTTAGTTCAATGTCAAGTTCACAGGGGTAAAAAAATTGTGTGCGTATGGAAAGGCCTTGTCCATATACACATGCATACCAAATATGAAGGTTATATCTCAAGGGACATAGAAGTTATGAGCATTTTTCAAAACCTAAACACAGATTTCGAAACCTAAACACGGACCCTAAGTTCAACGTCAAGGTCACAGGGGTAAACAAATTTGTGCGTATGGAAAGGCCTTGTCTATATACACATGCATACCAAATATGAAGGTTATATCTCAAGGGACACGGAAGTTATGAGCATTTTTTGAAAACCTAAACGCAGATTTCGAAACCTAAACGCGGACCCTAAGTTTAAGGTCAAGGTCACAGGGAAAAAAAATGAGTGCGTATGGAAAGGCCTTGTCCATATACACATGCATACCAAATATGAAGGTTATATCTCAAGGGACATAGAAGTTATGAGCATTTTTCGAAACCTAAACGCAGATTTTGAAACCTTAACGCGGACCCTAAGTTCAAGTTCAAGGTCACAGGGGTAAAAAATTGTGTGCGTATGAAAAGGCCTTATCCATATACACATGCATACCAAATATGAAGGTTATATCTCAAGGGACATGGAAATTATGAGCATTTTTCGAAACCTAAACACAGAATTCGAAACCTAAACGCGGACCCTAAGTTGAAGGTCAAGGTCACAGGGGTTAAAAATTGTGTGCGTATGGAAAGGCCTTGTCCATATACACATGCATACCATATATGAAGGTTATATCTCAAGGGACATAGAAGTAATGAGCATTTTTCGAAACCTAAACGCAGATTTCAAAACCTAAAGGCGGACCCTAAGTTCAACGTCAAGGTCACAGGGCTAGAAAATTGTGTGCGTATGGAAAGGCCTTGTCCATATACACATGCATACCAAACATGAAGGTTACATTTCAAGGGACATAGAAGTAATGAGCATTTTTGGAAACCTAAATGCAAAGTGTGACGGAAAGACAGACAGACGGACGGACAGACAGACGGACAGTCCGATCACTATATGCCCCCTTTTCTTCAAAAGGGGGCATGAAAACATCAAACCTCGAATAACAATTAACACATAAATGAAACACAACTACACTGTATTATTATGAAAACATTAGTAATCCAATGGGAGTAACTACTCTAAACTTAAATGCAATATTTAGAAGAGTTGTCTCGCATGTTACATGACCTTATTTCATGATTGTTTGCAAGCCTTTTTACAACATAAATATAAGGAAAACTGCCCCGTCCCCCTGGCAACCATGTTTTTCAACAGACCGGAACCATTTTCAAACTTAACTCAAGTATCTAGAAAACAAAAGTTCTGACAAAATTTCATGAAAATTGGGCCAAAAATGTGACTTCTAGAGTGTTGACATGTTTTCACTATATACATATAGAGAAAAATGCCCCGCCATGTTTGTTCACTGATCTGGACCATTTTCGAACTTGTCCAAGAAATCAATAAAACCAATGTTTTGACCAACTTACATGATGATTGGGCAAAAAATGTCACTTCCAGAGTGTTTACAAGGTTTCTCTATAGCTAAATAAGGAAAACTGCCCCGCCCACCGGCGGCCATGTTTTTCAACGGATCGGAACCACTTATGAACTCAACCAACATATCATTAAGACAAATATTTTGACAAAGTAACATGAAGATTTGGCATGAAATGTGACTTCTACAGTGTTTACTCTTTTTTTTCTTTTTTTGACCTAGTGACCTAGTTTTTGACCCTGCACGACCCAGTTTCGAACTCGACCGAGATTTCATTGGGACAAAGCTTCTGACTTCTGACCAAGTTTCATGAAGACCGGACAATAAATGTGGCCTCTAGAGTGTTTAACTACAAATGTTAACGGACAGACAGACAGACGGACAAAGACCGGTCACAAAAGCTCACCTGAGCAATCAGGTGAGCTAAAAAGAATTCATGATGCAACATAAGTAGGCTTGCTTGAATCAATAACGCAAACAATGCCTTAACAGCTTTAGCTATTGATTTCAGATCTGTGCTTTCAATATCTTCTTATGCGTGATTAGCCCAGTCGGTATTGTGAATGTTTTTCATGGTAACACATTGCTCATATATTCAATAGGTAAATGTCTGTCGGTATATGCAAGCCAAGTTACAGCAAAGCGTTGAAAGCTGACAAAAACTACAATGGTGTCTTTTAAAATGATATTTTTTTCTATCACATTTTGTATGAGGTCAACAATAACACAATAATAGATTTGTTTTCATATTTGAACCATTCTTCAAATCTTGATGACTTTTTGTAAAATGCTTCTTTATTATGCGAGCTCTCTACCAGTATTATAAATGTACATTCGGACAAAATTTTTATATAACAGCTTGGCCAATCGACAATAAAAACAGCTTGCATTTTAGAATTCCAAAACTGGTTTGACTTTTTCCTACAAGAGGGCCATGATGGCCCTGAATTGCTCACCTGACTCATTAAGATCAGATGAAAACTATGACCTCTATTGTCTACACAATGTTTTTCTATGATTTGTCCTAGTGACCTAGTTCCTGACTCTAAATGACCCAAATACAATCCCAATCCAGATTTCATCAAGATAAACATTCTGACCACAGTTCATAAATATTGGATGAAAACTGTGACCTCTATTGTCAACACAAGGTTTTTCTATTTATTTGACCTAGATTTTTACCCCAGATGACCCAAATACAATCCCACCCAGATTTCATCAAGAATTCTGACCAAATTTCATAAAGGTTGGATGAAAACTGTGATCTCTAATGTCTACACAAGGTTTTTCTATTATTTGACCTAGTGACCTAGTTTTTGACCCCAGATGACCCAAATAAAATCCCAACCCAGATTTCATCAAGATAAACATTCTGACCAAATTTCATAAAGATTGGATGAAAACTGTGACCTCTATTGTCTACAGAAGGTTGTTCTATTATTTGACCTAGTGACCTTGTTTTTGACCCCAGATGACCCAAATACAATCCCAAACCGGATTTCATCAAGATAAACATTTTGACCAAATTTCATCAAGATTGGATGCAAACTGTGACCTCTACTGTCTACACAAACAAATTGTTGACGGACGGACGCACGGACACACGCAGGCACGCACAACGGACGCCGGACATCACACGATCACATAAGCTCACCGTGTTACTTGACAGGTGACCTAAAAATATGTGTCGGAGATAAACATGAACAGTTGTGGTTAAAATCCCATAGAAACAAGGGCTGTTTGTAAAACATGTCATTCCCCCCTATATGGGCTATAAGTTGTAGTAGCAAGCCATTGTGTGAATACGTTTTTTGTCACTGTGAATGTTGGTGTTGGTGTGGTGGGGTGGTAAGTAGTCGTAGTAAGTATGAACGTTAGTAGTAGTAGTATAGTAGTAGTATAGTAGTTGTGAGTAGTAGTAGTAGTATAGTAGTAGTAGTAGTAGTAGTAGTAGTATTAGTAGTAGTAGTAGTAGTATAGTATAGTAGTAGTAGAAGTAAGTAGTAGTAGTAAGATTAGTAGTAGTCGTACGTAGTAGTAGTAGTAGTGTATCGTATAGTCGTAGTTAGTGGTGTTAGTAGTAGTTTGTCGTAGTATGGTACAAGTGTAGTAGTAGTGGTAGTAGTAGTAGAGTAGTGGGGGTTGTGTGGTGGTGGTGGTGTGGTGGTTGGTGGTGTGGTGTTGTGGTGGCGTAGTAGTAGAAGTGGTGGTGGTGGTGGTGGTGTGGTGGTGGTGGTGGTGGTGGTGGTGGTGGTGGTGTGGCGGTAGTAGTAGAAGTGGTGGTGGTGGTGGTGGTGGTGGTGGTGGTGGTGGTGGTGGTAGTAGTACTAGTCGTAGAGTAGTAGTAGTAGTAGTAGTAGTAGTAGTAGTAGTAGTAGTAGTAGTAGTAGTAGTAGTAGTAGTAGTAGTCGTAGTAGTAGTAGTAGTAGTAGTAGTAGTAGTAGTAGTCGTAGTAGTAGTAGTAGCAGTAGCAGTAGCAGAAGCAGTAGCAGCATTACAAGACCAATACTTAAGAATGATCAAATGGGAAAAGGTAACCTAGCACTGCAGTAAATATGGGGCTCATTTACAGGTCAGATTTGGAATCTCTGCTGTAAAATGAGATTTTGAATGAATTAAAGGGAGGCAAATCTGTAATAAAAAGAACATGCATAAACCGTAGTTGTTTCCCTTGTTTGAACCATGCTAAATCCTTACAAGTTTGGAAAGAATTGGATGAAAAATTTGTACTTTATTGCATAAACACCATTTTCTCAATTCAAGGGGAGGTAATTCTGTACTTCATGGACCAATAATGCTCATTTTTTGTAGGGTTCGTGTCCTCAATGATATAAAGACACTGTTCAAATTTGGAAAGGATCAGACAAAAAATGTGGAAGATGAAAGTTTTCACAAAATAGGCAAAAACGAATAAACATGCAAAGTTCAACGAGCTCCTGCGGCCATGTTTTTTGACGAATCAAATTTCTTTTTTAGGGGAGCCTTCAAAGGTCATCCCTGTTAAATTTTTTGAAAATCTGATGAGCGGTTTCTGACAAGAAGATTTTTTAAGGTTTTTACCATATATGGTCATGGCGGCCATCTTGGTTATGTGATCAAATTTTTTTTAACAATTCTTTTGTCCCATGACCTAGGGATGCTCCACATGAAATTTAGTTGAAATTGGCTCAATGGTTTAGTAGAAGAAGATGTTTACAAATTGTTTACAGACAGACGGACGGACGGACGCTGAGTGATCACAATAGCTCACCCGAGCTATCGCTCAGGTGAGCTAATAAAAACTGTATGCAATGTTTTATTGTTTCTAAAAACTGAACCTTTTCCGTTTTACAACTTCCAACTAGATACAACTTCTGACCAAGTTTGGTAAAGAACGGATAAAAAACTACTTGAATTAGAGAGCGGACAACATGCTGAATGTTTAAAACGCACTTAGTGACCCCGTGACCTAATTTTTGACCCGGCATGACCCATATTCAAACTTGACCTAGACATCATCTAGATACAACTTCTGACTAAGTTTGATGCAGATCAGATGAAATCTACTTGCATTAGAGAGCAGACACCATGCTCAATGTTTAAACTGCACTAAGTGAACCCGTGACCTAGTTTTTGACCTTCCATAACCATGTTCGAACTTGGCCTAGACATCAACTAGATACAACTTCTAACCAAGTTTGGTGAAGCTCAGTGAAAACTATTTGAATTAGAGAGCGGACACCATGCTCAATGTTAAAAACGCCCTGTGACCTAGTTTTTGACTCGGCATGACCCATATTCAAACTTGACCTAGACATCATCTAGATACAATATCTGACCAAGTTTGGTGAAGATCGGATGTAAACACCTTGAATTAAAGAGTGGACACTTAATAAAGACCAACACACCGACCGACCGACAGACAAGCTCACTCCTATATACCCCCTTTAACTTTGTGGGGGTATAACAAGACCTGTGCTTGTGAAACACAATGCCCCCTACTGCGCTTTGAAGCCACACATCAGCTATTTTAGAAACAAAATTATATTTTGAATGTAAAGATCACAGTGACGTTGACCATTGACCTAGTGACCTCAAACCATGTTTGATTGTAGATCCAAATAAGATGCATGCACATGTGAAGGTTAAAGAACATAGACCCAATAGTTTTCATTTTATGAGCAAGGTTAAAGTTTTGGGACAGACAAACACGTACAATAACAGGCATACAGACAGACAGACAGGCCAAAAACAAATACCCCCTGATCATTCGATCTGGGGGCATAAAAAAACATAATACTGCCAAAACTCCTGAAATGTCCAATTCCATTTTTACAATCATCTATACAATAAAGTCATTAAACAGTATGCGCGAGATCCAACCATTAGTTAAAGAGTAATCAAATAACAAGCTTTGGGGTAAACAGACAAGCTGAAGGACAGACGGGCAATTACATTCTTTAATGCCTCCCACTCTGTGACGGTATAATAAACATTAAATCCCCTCTATAGAACTCATTTGTTGAAAATTCAGGACTTTATTTTCTAACATTAAGACTTTTTAAAAATTACCCTCGCATTTCAAACTACAAACAAGTATCAATGCATCAAGCTTAGTAGCATCACCTTCCCCTGCCAGCAATACCCTGACTTATGGTTGTCAGTGATTATATCTCCCTCATACGGTCCAAACATGATCCTGGATTCCAGTTCCTCCTTGGAAAACACTCCAAGACCAGCTCCAGCTATTTGTGATGTTTTGATTTCAAGGCAATCTGGCAAGGTATGCTCAGCTTTAAGAGGGTATTCTTCTGGCACCTGCAGTTTATATTAAAGTATATGTATTGTAAACACTATTATATTAAAACAATAAGTGCATATTTAAGCAGGCCATCAACAGACTTAAGGTGAAAATATAGTAAACAAGAGCCGTCAGAGGACAGCGCGCTTGACTATTCGAGTGCTTGACAGTATAACGTAAGCCATCATGGGGAAATTGTTCACATTCAATAAATTATGAGACAATCTTTAAAAAAAAAATTGGGGCGGGTAGGGGGGGGGGGGTAGAGGGGTGAGAGGGGGGCATAATGTTGGTGTGGTAATTTATTAGATGATGTTTAAAAAAAAACTTTTTTTATTAGGGGGGTAGGGGGGGTGAGAGGGGGGTATAATGTGGGGTGTTTTAATTTATTAGATGTATAAAAAAAGGGGGGGTTGGGGGGGAGGAATTCTGGGTACGGGCGTGGGGTTTTGTTTGGGTGGAATCCATTGTGGTATTCAGGTAAGTGTTGTTTTGTCAAAGTAATAATAAAATGTGGTCATAAATAAAGAAGTTATGGCAATTTAAGCAAAATGTTCAATTATCTAAGTGTAAAAGGGGCCATATTTATGTCAAAATGCTTGATACAGTAGTCTGCTCTTGTTTTACAGGTTGGGGTTATGTTGGTAAACAAGTATGCAACATATAAAAGCAATATGTCAAAGGATAAAGGAAATATTTGGGGTAGTACGCAAACTTTAACATAGATTTATCAATAATATGCATATTCTAAGTATAAAAGAGGCAATTATTATGACAAAATGCTTGATAGAGTTGTCTGCTCTTGTTTATAGGTTATGCAAAATATGAAAGCAAACAAGTATGCAAAATATGAAAGCAATATGTCAAGGGATATTGAAAATAGTTGGAGTAGTACGCAAACTTTAACATTTGCTGCATATTCTAGGTGGAAAAGGGGCCATAATTATGACACAATCCTTGATAGAGTTGTCTGCTCTTGTTTATAGGTTGGAGTCATGTTGGTAAACAAGTATGCACAATATGAAAGCAATATGTCAAGGGACAAAGAAAATATTTGGGTTAGTACGAAAACTTTACCATTTCCACTAACGCTAACACAGACGCCGACGCCTTGGTGAGTAGGATAGCTCCACTATATATATTTCATATATAATGGTCAAGCTAAAAATATAGGATTTTTTGCATAAAAATATTAGAGGTTTAAGCTTGTTTAAGGTTAGGAATTTAATGGTAAAAAGTAAAATTCTAGAGATATGTAAAGAACTTCTGACTTACTTGTTTTCTGTCAATAATCATTAAATTCATGTTTTACTTAACAAAACAGTCCCTCATCTTCACCACCAAAGCAGATATGCTGATGCAGCAACACACTGTGGTCATCAATGTGGACACCTGATTTTTTTTATTAAAATACAATGTAGTTAACAATCAACAAAACACAAAACATTATAAAACATAGTTTTACAACCTAACATAAGAGTGCAACATAACATTGATATATGAAATTATTGAAACCGAAAACATGAATCACATACATTTAGTATCATATCATGGTATATAATATAAATTCTGTATTTTATGCACATTAAAATTTATATACGCTCTTCAATCAAACATTTTTAGGACATGAAAAGTACACCAATTATGATAAAATGTACATACATAATATAAGATTTTTTGGAAGCTTCTGTATGTAAATATATTTGAAATTGAACATCAAAATACATGTAATTAATTGAACAAAATTGCAATGTGTTATTAAAACCAGTGTAAAACAATCTAATCTCATGGGTGTCAGACACAGTGAGACAATGGTAGATGCATATCTTAAAAACAAGAAAAAGATGCTATGGTATACATGGCAAAATGACAATCAAACATCTCAATAATCAGCAGAGTATACGGAACAAGAACATCCTCCTTTAGATATCAAAAATAAATCAGAATGAGATCAATATATGGAGATAACTTAGAACAACTTAAAAGATAACTGTTAGAATTCTGTAATGAATGGACACCTTTGTGAATTTACATGATGCTGCTGCTACCTGCAGACTACTAAGTAACAACAATGAAACATATTTTAAAACAGTTTTGTCTATTAAAAGTGGATCAAATATTTACATGTACCTTATGATATCTGTGTAATATCTAAAACATCACACCAAACTCCTTTTACCATTTAACATTTTACCTTTTACTTTTTAACATAAAATGTTAATTAGAAGATCCTTTGCTGCATTCTGAGCAGTCCGGAAGCCTATACATACGCTCAATTCCATCTAAGATCAGGATGAGCATTAAATATCCCCTCAGAAGAGCATCCCTGGGGGAAAGGCCTGTTACAACTATCTGCTAGGATTTGTTCTTACCTTTACAATAGTTATATTTTTCTTCATCAAAGGTGTCCATATAGATATCAAAATGGTGTATAACAGCACTCCTGCAAGATGGTGATGCTTTGGAAGAGGAGGGACAGCTTTGTACACTGTAAATTAAAATATCTAAAGACAGTATTACTTCTTATAAGTATTTTTTTTTAAAGGAAATTTTCAGAACAAAATAGAGGAACAAGAAACCGTCGGAGACGGGTGATGCTCCCCAAAGGTTTTTTGGTCACAATATTGCACTATATATTCAGATAAAAGAAAACGTCTTGAGGGGCATAACTTTGGACAAAATAATATGATGGAAGGTTTAGCAACTTAAAATTTTTAAAGGGCCATAACTGTGTAAATAAATCATCTAACCAGAACCCACAAATTACATGCGCATCTCCTCAAGGTAGTTAGCTTCCCATAAAGCTTCATTGAATTCCAGTCAGTAGTTGGGGGGACAAGAATTGCACTATTTGTACAGTAAATGGAAAATTTCAAAGGGCCATAACTCTGTGAAAAATCATCCGACCAGAACCGGCTGATAATATGCACATCTCCTCTTGGTAGTGAAGCTTCCCATACAGTTTAACTGAATTCCGGTCATAAATTGCTGAGAAATAGCCCAGACAAAAATTGTGCACTGACGGACGGACGGACGCACACACGCATGGACAGACAAAGAGGCGACTATATGCTTCCCCCCCCCAAAAAAAAATTGGAGGGAGCATAAAAAAGTCAAAAATATAGGAAAATATAGGAAATATAGGTTTTGAAAAATATGGGAAAAAGTTCTCCAAAATATAGGAATATAGGAATCAGCTGATGGCCTGTTTAAGGCATTTCTTATATTAATCGACATTATAAACAGTAAAACACTTTCTAAGAAACAGTCTCATATGCCCATGATACTTTATACCGATACTTTATCATGATACCATAATAGTGATATGTATGTTTTTTTCCTTATTTTTCTACAACATGTAGTTTATATTTGAAAAATGAAAACAGCTTCACCTCTTTGTCCTGTATGTAGTTATAGGGTCCATGGACAGGGCAGTCCCCTTCAAACTCCTCATTGCATTCTCCACAGTCTAAGAGAGCAAATAAACACATGGCAATTATCAAACTAAGTCAAAGACTTATATCAGCTACCAGAACATCAGATTTAAAGAACCCACATATATTCATAATGAAAAGTATAAAACCGCTAATTTAGAAAATATCTGAAAGACAGCCTTTGCATCACTCTTTATTTCTATGCCCAGAGTCATCAGTTCACATAATAAGCTCATATGATTTAATCAAATGTTCTTTCTGAGTTATTTGCAACACAGAATCTGACCCAAGTTAAAGGTACAATTGTAAAAATAGGTCAATAATTTGACCTTGTGACATAGTTTGTTACTTCATGTGACCCTCTTTTAATATTGGCTTAGATATGAACAAGAGATGTGTTTGTCAGAAACACAATGCCCCCTATTGCACAGCTTTGAAAAAAAAATAAAAAAATTATCTTTGACCTTGAAGGATGACCTTGACCTTGAACCTACACCACTCAAAATGTGCAGCTTCATGAAAACGCCGCTTTGAAAAAAAAAGTAATAATTTGACCTTGACCTTGAAGGATGACCTTAACCTTGAACTTCCACCACTCAAAGTGTGCAGCTTCATGAGATACACATGCATGCCAAATATCAAGTTGCTATCTTCAATATTGAAAAAGTAATGGCCAATGTTAAAGTTTTCGGATGGACAGACGCCATATATTAGACATTTAACCTTGAAGGATGACCTTGACCTTCACCTTTCACCACTCAAAATGTTCAGCTCCATGAGATGCAAATGCAAGCCAAATATCAAGTTGCTATCTTCAATATTGAACAAGGGCTGTTTGTAAAACATGCATGCCCCCCCCCCCCCATATGGGCTCTCCGTTGTAGTGACAGCCATTTTGTAAATATGTTTTTTGCCACTGTGACCTTGACCTTTGACCTAGTGACCTGAAAATCAATAGGGGTCATCTGCCAGTCATGATCAATGTACCTATGAAGTTTCATGATCCTAGCCATAAGCTTTCTTGAGTTATCATCGGGAAACCATTTTACTATTTCGGGTCACTGTGACCTTGACCTTTAACCTAGTGATCTGAAAATCAATAGGGGTCATCTGCCAGTCATGATCTATGTACCTATCAAGTTTCATGATCCAAGGCATAAGCGTTCTTGAGTTATCATCCGGAAACCATTTTACTATTTCGGGTCACCGTGACCTTGACCTTTGACCGAGTGACCTTAAAATCAATAGGAGTCATCTGCGAGTCATGATCAATCTACCTATCAAGTTTCATGATCCTAGGCATAAGCATTCTTGAGTTATCATCCAGTCACCATTTTACTATTTCGGGTCACTGTGACCTTGACCTTTGACCTGAAAATCAATAGGGGTCATCTGCCAGTCATGATCAATGTACCTATGAAGTTTCATGATCCTAGGCATAAACGTTCTTGAGTTATAATCCGGAAACCATTTTACTATTTTGGGTCACCGTGACCTTGACCTTTGACCTAACGACCTGAAAATCAATAGGGGTCATCTGCCAGTCATGATCAAACTACCTATCAAGTTTCATGATCCTAGGCATAAGCGTTCTTGAGTTATCATCCGGAAACCATTTTACTATTTCGGGTGTCCGTGACCTTGACCTTTGACCTTGTGACCTGAAAATTAATAGGGGTCATCTGCAAGTCATGATCAATCTACCTATCAAATTTCATGATCCTAGGCATAAGCGTTCTTGAGTTATCATCAAGAAACCATTTTACTATTTCGGGTCACCGTGACCTTGACCTTTGACCCAGTGACCTGAAAATCAATAGGGGTCATCTGCAAGTCATGGTCAATCTACCTATCAAGTTTCATGATCCTAGGAATAAGCCTTCTTGAGTTATCATCCGGAAACCATTTTGCTATTTCGGGTCACCATGACCTTGACCTAGTGACCTGAAAATCAATAGGGGTCATCTTCGAGTCATGATCAATCTACCTATCAAGTTTCATGATTCTAGGCATAAGCGTTCTTGAATTTTCATCCGGAAACCGTTTTACTATTTCGGGTCACAGTGACCTTGACCTTTGACCTAAAAATCAATAGAGGTCATCTGCGAGTCATGATTAATGTACCTATCAAGTTTCATGATCCTAGGCCTTTGCGTTCTTGAGTTATCATCCGGAAACCACCTGGTGGACGGACCGACCGACCGACCGACCAACAGACCAACCGACATGTGCAAAGCAATATACCCCCTCTTCTTCGAAGGGGGGCATAAAAAGTTATGGCCAATGTTAAAGTTTTCGGACGGACAGACGCCATATATTTGACATTTGACCTTGAAGGATGACCTTGACCTTCACCTTTCACCACTCAAAATGTTCTGCTTTAAGAGATACACATGCATGCCAAATACCAAGTTGCTATCTTCAATAGTGAACAAATTATGGCCATTAAAGTTTTCGGACGGGCAGACAGACTGACATACACACATACTGACATACTGACTGACGGACAGTTCAACTGCTATATGCCACCCAACCGGGGGCATAAAAAGAAACAAGTTTAATCCAACACAGCCACAAATATGGCTATTGAAGTGTATCACTTATTTTGTCAGATTTAACCTAGGAACCTAATTTTTGACCACATCTGAGCGAAATCTTAACAAGTTACTCTCAAATTAAACATTATGACCAATGTTCTTAAAGTTTAACTTTTTATATGGCTTGTCATATGGTAACTAGGGCTCATTGGGTCATTGTCAACCTGAAATGGCCCCCAAGTCACCCGGGGGTGACTAGAAGCCGATTCTTGTCACCCTGGGGTGACTTCAAGCTGATCGGGTGACAAGAATCGGCTTGAAGTCACCCCAGGGTGACATGACTCGGCTTCTAGTCACCCCCGGGTGACTACAAGCCATTTCAGGTCGACAATGATCCAATGAGCGTAACTAGGTGGTGCTTTTTTAACCCAGTGACCTAGTTTTTACCTATAGTTGTACTTGGCCTTGAAACTCTGAGCAAGTTTTATAAAGATTGAATCCTAAACAAGGCTTAAAAGGGTAAAAAGGTTTGCACTATTTGACCTGCTGTCCAAGTTATCACTCAACTTAACCCAATATAATTTAAAATTTTGCAAAGTTTATAATTTTTTACAAGTTTTATAAAGATTGATTAATAAATGTGCTTTCTAGAGTAGTAATACAGATTTTCAATGATTTGACAAATTACAAATGTAGCCTAGTTTTTAACCTACTTGACCTGGGTTATAACTTGGTTTCAATATTTTCATTATAAACATACGGACACATTTTTGTCAATATTGATTTAAATGTTGTCTGTAGAGTGGTAACAAGCCTATTGTTGACCATGCACAACACATGTCGCCGAACTTACCACTTTAGCTCAACTTGTAAACTAAGTGCTCAGAAAGCTAAAAATTATAATGATGTTTGTTAGTCTTTCGTGAGACTTTCTAATGCAAGGTAATGGATGTTTTGTTTAGGGACTTACAGAGAAAATGGTCATTATCTGGAGGTTCCAGGCTCATACAGCTGGCTAGGTTCCTCTCTTGCAGAATATAACCAGTCTTGTCTTTTTCTGGGGACCTCGTTTTCTTCATTCTCTGCAATGGTGTTGAATATGAAGAATATACATTACATTGAACACATTTTATTCTGATAACATTTATCTTTTAATCAAAACAAAAAAGCATTCCATGCAATAGGCTTACAGCTATAAAATATCTCATTCACAAACACACTCTACCTAAACAACAAACAAAGGGAATGTATTCTGCAAATACTGGTCACAGCAAAAATGTGATTCTTAACCATCGTCTTCACATTAAGATTAATCAGGCAGTGAAAGATTAAGCAAATTCCGCCAAGCAGCTTAAGATTTTAAAACACAAACATTTTGAGACTATATTTTCTTATGCAGAAAAAGAGACGAACGACCATAAAAAATTGTGGTAAAACTTGTTGCAGCCAATATTCCTTACTTTATGATAATCACACATGAAAGTCATTCAACGGTCAAAGTTTGAGCAAGGTCCACCCAGTAGTAACAGATAGGTTGGAACAACAATCTTCAGGACAGACACATGTAGATTTGGACCAGTACAGTGCTCAAGCCACAATACCTCCCTATAATTGACTGCAATAAGAGGAAAACATGAGGGCCAGAAAGGCCCAAAGTCGCTCACCTGAGATTCAAAGGAACTGACCTGTTCTGTGCAGCCCAAGATGTCATTAGAACAAATGTTCTAACCAACTTTCTTGAATAGTGAACACCCTGGCGGCCACATTTTTCAACAGACCGGGACCATTTTTGTACACATCCAAGGTAACCTTCTGACCAAGTTTCATGAAGATTGGACAATAAATGTGACTTTTAAGAGCGTTAACAAGTTTTTACAATAGCCAAATAAGGAAACATGCACCTCCCCCTGGTGGCCATGTTTTTCAACAAACTGGAACAATTTTTAAACTCGTCTAAGATATCATTGGGACAAATCTTCTGACCAAGTTTCATGAAGATCAGACAATAAATGTGGCCTCAAGAGTATTAACAAGGTTTTACTATAGCTATATACATTGTACATGTAAGGAAAAATGCCACGCCCCCTTGTCTGCCATGTATTTCAACCAACCAAAACCATTTTCAAACTCATCCAAGATATCATTGGGACAAATCTTCTGACCAAGTTTCATGAAGATCGGACAATAAATGTGGCCTCTAGAGTGTTAACAAGATTTTACTAAAGCCGTATATAGCCATATAAGGAAAAATGACCCGCCCCCTGGTGGCCATGTTTTTAAAGCAACCAGCATCATTTTTTAACTCGTCCAAGATATTATTGGGATGAATCTTCTGACCAAGTTTTATGAAGATCGGACAATAAATGTGGCCTCTAGAGTGTTAACAATGTTTTACTATAGCCATATATAGCCATATAAGGAAAATGCCCCGCCCCTTGGCAGCCATGTTTTTCAAGCAAACGTAACCATTTTCAACAAATCCAAGATATCATTAAGACCAATTTTCTGACCAAATTTCATGAAGATTAGACAATAAAGGTGGCCTCTAGAGTGTTAACAAGGCAAATGTTGACGCCGCATGACAAACAACGCACGACGGACAAAAGGAGATCACAAAAGTTCACCATGAGCACATTGTGCTCAGGCGAGCTAACAAAATACTGGTTACTTATACATACCTTAACTTTCTTCACATGGTCACCATTTTCCTCAAATTTAATCTCAGCTGGTTCCAGGGAAAGGGGGGCAGTCCTTGCCAAAGCATTCTCTGCAAGCATATCATTAAAATTAATTCTGTTATTAATAAGTAAGTTTTCCAACACCCTCTTTTTTCGCAAAAATACGTATTTTGTGTGACTCGTTTTTCTTATACCGGATTTCTTGTGTGTTATGTATCTATACTTGGCACACTTAAACAAGGGTACAATACTGTGAAATAAAATATTATTAACATATTATTTAGATTTTGGGTCCTCTCATCCATGAAATAAAATGCCGCACGAATTTTCATGTCTGAAGTCTTGCATCAGACATTCTAAAAAATCCACAAATACAAGTTCCAAACAAAAAGGAAGATTTTGTAAAGATTATCGACACAATATGATGTCAACAAAAATAAATAAATCCATAGCACCTCTCAGACGATTCAAAATTAAACATTCAAAAGATAACAAAATACTGATGCAGTCGTTTCGGTCAAATATTGAATGCATCAGAACAGCAGCAATAAGAAATGAAGAAACAATGCATGTAAGAAATGAAGAAACAATGCATGTAAGAAATGAAGAAACAATGCATGTAAGAAATGAAGAGAAAATGCATGTAAAAAATGAAGAAACAATGCATGTAAGAAATGAAGAAACAATTCATGTAAGAAATGAAGAAACGATGCATGTAAGAAATGAAGAAACGATGCATGTAAGAAATGAAGAAACAATGCATGTAAGAAATGAAGAAACATGCATGTAAGATGAGAACATGCTTAAGAAATGAATAGACATGCATGTAGAAATGAAGAAACGATGCATGTAGAAATGAAGAAACGATGCATGTAAGAAATGAAGAAACAATTCATGTAAGAAATGAAGAAACAATGAATGTAAGAAATGAAGAAACAATGCATGTAAGAAATGAAGAAACAATGCATGTAAGAAATGAAGAAACAATGCATGTAAGAAATGAAGAAACGATGCATGTAAGAAATGAAGAAACGATGCATGTAAGAAATGAAGAAACGATGCATGTAAGAAATGAAGAAACGATGCATGTAAGAAATGAAGAAACGATGCATGTAAGAAATGAAGAAACAATGCATGTAAGAAATGAAGAAACAATGCATGTAAGAAATGAAGAAACAATGCATGTAAGAAATGAAGAAACAATGCATGTAAAAAATGAAGAAACAATGCATGTAAGAAATGAAGAAACAATGCATGCAAGAAATGAAGAAACAATGCATGGAAGAAATGAAGAAACAATGCATGCAAGAAATGAAGAAACAATGCATGCAAGAAATGAAGAAACAATGCATGTAAGAAATGAAGAAACAATGCATGTAAGAAATGAAGAAACAATGCATGTAAGAAATGAAGAAAACAATGCATGTAAGAAATGAAGAAACAATGCATGTAAGAAATGAAGAAACAATGCATGTAAGAAATGAAAAAACAATGCATGTAAGAAATGAAGAAACGATGCATGAAAAAAAATTAAGAAACGATGCATGTAAGAAATGAAGAAACGATGCATGTAAGAAATGAAGAAACGATGCATGTAAGAAATGAAGAAACTATGCATGTAAGAAATGAAGAAACAATGCATGTAAGAAATGAAGAAACAATGCATGTAAGAAATGAAGAAACAATGCATGTAAGAAATGAAGAAACAATGCATGTAAGAAATGAAGAAACAATGCATGTAAAAAATGAAGAAACAATGCATGCAAGAAATGAAGAAACAATGCATGTAAGAAATGAAGAAACAATGCATGGAAGAAATGAAGAAACAATGCATGCAAGAAATGAAGAAACAATGCATGCAAGAAATGAAGAAACAATGCATGCAAGAAATGAAGAAACAATGCATGTAAGAAATGAAGAAACAATGCATGTAAGAAATGAAGAAACAATGCATGCAAGAAATGAAGAAACAATGCATGTAAGAAATGAAGAAACAATGCATGTAAGAAATGAAGAAACAATGCATGTAAGAAATGAAGAAACAATGCATGTAAGAAATGAAGAAACAATGCATGTAAGAAATGAAGAAACAATGCATGTAAGAAATGAAGAAACAATGCATGTAAGAAATGAAGAAACAATGCATGTAAGAAATGAAGAAACGATGCATGTAAGAAATGAAGCAACGATGCATGTAAGAAATGAAGAAACAATGCATGTAAGAAATGAAGCAACGATGCATGTAAGAAATGAAGAAACAATGCATGTAAGAAATGAAGCAACGATGCATGTAAGAAATGAAGCAACGATGCATGTAAGAAATGAAGAAACAATGCATGTAAGAAATGAAGCAACAATGCATGTAAGAAATTAAGCAACGATGCATGTAAGAAATGAAGAAACAATGCATGTAAGAAATGAAGAAACAATGCATGTAAGAAATGAAGCAACAATGCATGTTAGAAATGAAGCAACGATGCATGTAAGAAATGAAGAAACAATGCATGTAAGAAATGAAGAAACAATGCATGTAAGAAATGAATAAACAATGCATGTTAGAAATGAAGAAACAATGCATGTAAGAAATGAAGAAACAATGCATGTGTGTTCACGGTCATCTTGGATCTCCACAGAAAGGGTTGAGTCAATGTGGTGTAAAACTACATGTACTGTATCTAATCTAGAAATGTTCAGCAGGTACAACAGTTTCACATTTAACCCTCAACATGCATTTCTGGGACAACACTCACTTTTATGGTATTTTGGTTCCAATGAAATCTCTTCTAGCTTTTTAACTACCTATTAGAAAGCAGACGACTTTAAATTGGCAAATACTTGATAATTTATGCAAGGGCCTTAATATAGGTGGGCTTAATGCAATTTAGCTGATTTATATCAAACTTGGTGGATATTTAATGCCCACAATTTTAGCCACCATGTTTCATTATGATCCCATGTAATCGATCGGATTACATGTAAGTGAGCTGGCAATGTAAATTAAGCCTTTTTACAAATAATGGGCCAACTACGAACAGCTTAATGCAATCTGGCTTGTTGTAAAAACTGTGCTTTGATATTATTACATAATTAACAAGAGCACCGCCTTGCGGGTGCAGACCGCTCATCTATTTTCTTTTTAAAGGTGAAGGGACTCTCATTTTCAATCACAAAGGAGGGAGGAGTGGAGTGAAGAGGGGTGTATAGTGTGGGGTTGTGGACATTTATTACATTATCTTCCAAAAAAGCGAAAAAAAAAAAAAAATAATAAAAAAATCGGGGGGGGGGGGTATAGTGTGAGGGTGTGGTGATAATTTGTGAGATGATCTTAAAAAAAAAAAAAAAAAAAAAAAAAATCAAAAAAAAAAATTTGGGGGGGGGGTGGGGTGGGGGGTGGGGTGGGGGTATAGTGTGAGGGTGTGGTGGTCATTTGTGAGATGATCTTATAAAAAAAAAAAAAAAAAAAAAAAAAAAATAGGGGGGGGGGGGGAGGGGGGGGAGGGGGGGGGAGGGCACGGGGGATGGTTTGGGTGAAGTCTATTGTGGTATGTCAGGTAAGAGTAGTTTCATCAAAGTATCAATCAAATCTAATCATAAATAAAGAAGTTATGGCAATTTTAGCAAAATTTAATAATTTGACCTTGAGAGTCAAGGTCATTCAAAGGTCAAAGTAAAATTCAAGTTGCCAGGTACAGTAACCTCATGATAGCATGTAAGTATTTGAAGCTTGAAAGCAATAGCCTTGATACTTCGAGTGGATCGAAACACAAAATTTAACCATATATTAAAAGTTACTAAGTCAAAAAAGGGCCATAATTCCGTAACAATGACAACCAGAGTTATGCAACTTGTCCTTTTACTGTACCCTTATGATAGTTTGTGAGTGTTCCAAGTATGAAAGCAATATCTATGATACTTTAGGGGTAAAGTGACCAAAACATAAATCTTAACCAAATTTTCAATTTTCTAAGTATAAAGGGCCCATAATTCCGTCCAAATGCCAGTCAGAGTTACATAACTTTGCCTGCACCGTCCCCTTATGATAGTTCATAAATCTTGCAAGTATGAAAGCAATAGCTTTGATACTGTAGGAATAAAGTGGACCTAAACACAAAACTTAATCAAATTTTCAATTTTCTAAGTATAAAAAGGGCACATAATTCTGTCAAAATGCCAGTCAGAGTTACATTACTTTGCCTGCACAGTCCCCTTATGATAGTTAGTAAGTGTTGCAAGTATGAAAGCAATAGCTTTGATGCTTAAGGAATAAAATGGACCTAAACACAAAACTTAACCAAAATTGTCAATTTTCTAAGTATAAAAAGGGCACATAATTCTGTCAAAATGCATGCCAGAGTTATCTAACTTTGCCTGCCCAGTCCCCTCATGATAGTAAGTAAGTGTACCAAGTTTGAATGCAATAGCATTGATACTTACTGAGAAAAGTGGAACTAAACGCAAAACTTAACCAAAATTTTCAATTTTTTAAGTATAAAAAGGGCACATAATTCTGTCAAAATGCACGCCAGAGTTATCTAACTTTGCCTGCCTAGTCCCCTCATGATAGTAAGTAAGTGTACCAAGTTTGAATGCAATAGCATTGATACTTTCTGAGAAAAGTGGACCTAAACGCAAAACTTAACCGGACGCCGACGCCAACGCCAACGCCGACGCCGACGCCAAGGTGATGACAATAGCTCATAATTTTTTTTCAAAAAATAGATGAGCTAACAAGAGATGTGTTTGTCAGAAACACAATGCCCCCTATTGTGCTGCTTTGAAACCATATACTTGACCTTTGACCTTGAAGGATGACCTTGACCTTTCACCACTCAAAATGTGCAGCTCCACGAGATGTAAGATAGAGATTATATTGGAAAAATGATATTTTTTTGTTGATTTTTTTACCTTTGACCTTGAAGGATGACCTTGACCTTTCACCACTCAAAATGTGCAGCTCCACGAGATACACATGCATGCCAAATATGAAGTTGCTGTGTTCAATGTTTAAAAAGTTATGCTAAAACTTAAACTAAGGTTAAAGTTTTAGGAAAGAAAAATACAATGATATTTCACCTTTGACCTTGAAGTATGACCTTGACCTGTAATTATCACTACTCAAAATGAGCAGCTCCATGAGATTCATTGAGATTGAATCAAGAAATGAAAATTAATTTATTTGTATTTTTTGACCTTTGACCTTGAAGGATTACCTTGACCTTTCAACACTCAAAATGTGCAGCTCCACGAGATACACATGCCTGCCAAATATGAAGTTGCTGTGTTCAATATTAAAAAGGTTATGCTAAAACTTTAACGAAGGTTAAAGATTTTGGAAAGAAAAATACAATGATACTTGACCTTTGACCTTGAAGGATGACCTTGACCTTTCACCACTCAAAATGTGCAGCTCCATGAGATACACATGCATGCCAAATATCAAGTTGCTATCTTCAATATTGCAAAAGCTATCGCAAAACTTTATCCAAGGTTAAAGTTTTGGGACAGAATGACAGAGTGACAGACAGGCAAAAAACAATATACCCCCGATCTTTCAATCTGGGGGCATAAAAAGTTTCATGGTGATTCCATGTTAATTGTTTGAGTTATTGAGTGGACATAATTCACCTCCATCTTTTTCCGAGTTCGAATGTGTTGGAACATTTAAGTTGGAGTATTGGTCCATTTGTATCGTCCCTCCACCCACAGCTGATTTAGCACAATATTCGTCAACATTTGAAAGTTCAATCTCTTCCCTTGTCGGATATACAGAATTAAGGTCGGCCAGTTTAGCTTGATTCTCATGTGTTTTTGAATATGTATGATCACATAAAGCATTGTGATCATTTGCTGTTGTATTTCCATTGTCTGTTTCTGTCTTTATATTCTGTTTAGCTATACCACATTCATTATTGAGGTCAAATGTTGCTATATAACCCTGGTCTGTACTTGCATTTAGAGACTGTTGTGATGCCCCACATACAGAATGTAGATCATCTTGTGCATTTGAATTGGAAGTCGTGTTTTTGTTCACACATACAGAATTGAAGCAAGCTTGTCTGATAACATCTTGACACATAACTTCACATTCCGTCTGTTCTGATTTCGCACATTCAGAGGTGAAGCCATCTTGTTTGTTGCCATCTGGATGTCTCTCATCCCATAGAACCTGTTCTGATTTGGCACAAACGGAATAAAAATCAGAAGCCGTACTATACCATGCTGTCCATTCATCAGTCTCAATTTTGACACAAACAGAGTTCAAGTCATCTATTGTTTGGTCTGAATTTAATGTCTCTGGACTTACCCTAGCCGATAAAGTGTTTACCCTAGTTTGGGTTTTGGAATCAAAGTCCTTTATAATTGTACACTTGCTTTTAAGGTCACTTTCCCAGGTATTGCTTTCTGTCTTTCGTTTTCTCATTTTGAACTTTTTGGAGGCCGCCACACTTTTCTGTGTATGTGTCATTCTGAAAATATTCGTTCATACTTCTTACTATGCAATTTCATGAGACAGATACACAATGTATGGTCACAACACTTACAAATGTGTAAAAATATTGCAAACTACTTTACAGTTACACTCATTACATTAAGTGATCACAAAAGCTAATCTTTATGTATTAGTGTATGTGTGTTTTTTTCAATATTTTTTGTAGGGCTCTGATCAACAATAACGGGTAATGCATACTGTGCAATAGAAGCCAATCCCTGAATAATTCAAATGAAAGAATAGTATCTTCTACAAACATTTTTATATTCATTTTTGGAAACTTTATCTTGACATAGTAAAGTGTGTTCCTTGTTGTTACCATTTTGTTTCATCATCAAGTAATAGCAATGATCATGATATAGACCGATTTGTTTTTGCTCAAACATGGTAACACTTACATGTAGTAAGCGTGTTAGAATAAATATTAGCGGTCATGAACACGGCTTCAATCTCATCAATAAGTAAATAATAACAATACATTTTCATTGTTACCTTAGAATACAATTATTGAAATAGTTGAAAAAAAATTGTTATTGACAAAATATTAAAACAATGACTATAAATAATTAAATAAACATAAGCATGCAACAAATAACACTTTATTTTAAATCTTTTTATAAATTCATGAACACAATGGACATAATTACACGAAATACACGTTAAATATTATTTTCAGTGTTTATCATGTGTATTCTTAAAGTAAAACTAAATTAAAACTAATAGAATTAACTTGAATTCAACCATCATAAAGGATTATGGACGTTTTGTGCCACTACCGATATGTGCCACCAATATTTGTGTTGAAAATGGGTAGATGTTTCGTCCCACTGAAAATATATGGCCTGATAAGTGTGAATAGTACCATATAGGTGAGAACTAGAACGAAATGTATATTAATGTTGTAAATTGCAACAGTGTTAACAATTATACTTATGTATTATAAAATAAAAATGATTTACTTTTACTTCTGAGGGCATGCAGTCACATCATAGGCCTGGGACCGGACACAACACATGACCAGATCCACGACCAAGAGGAATTCTGAAATGTGTATATTTATTATTAGTGAAACGAAACGTCCACTGCCTCCCTACACAAATAGCAGTGTCAATATCTGGTAGTGGCACAAAACGTCCATCACGTCAATGTACAGGTCGCAGTGGTGTAGTGGATATGGTATCTATCTATCTATTTATACTGTCTAACTCCCCTTGCGGGTATTATTGACAGGTGCGCAGTCAGTGCAAGATAAAAGTGTTAAAAGTGAATAAGTGAGAAAGATAAAAGCATGTTCGATTAATCATGCATGGTGAAGTGATTTAAGATTAAAGCTGATAAAAACATGTCTCTCGGAGTTCAAGGGGCAGAAGGGGAAAGCAGGGACCGCTTAAACCCTTAAACCCTTCAAGATCAGGATGTAATACTGATGTAATAGTATGTATCCGCCTAGCGATCGGGAGGTCAAAGGTTCGATCCCCACTATGGGATTGTTCTTTAGATTTTCGTGATAGACACCAAGTACTGGTTCTAGTCCCAGGAAACGGACTCGAGAGCGTTGAAAATAAGCCTTAGGCTTTCTATACAGTCGAGCTAAAATAATTAGACCAGTTGACGAGTGACGTCACGCGCACCTGCAAAGTTTAGACTCTGCACACTGGTTGGCAAAAAGAGGTGGAATTCATATAAGCGCATACAGAGAAGGTTGACAAAATCATCGTTTTTAATGATAATCATGCACATATCAAATATAATTTTACTAATTATGTCTACATGTGTATATAAAACATTAGCATGCAAGGGACTGCATCTTTGGAACTGTTATATTGTTATTATTCATTTCCACTCACAACTCCCCTAATTGAGCTTGATATGTGGTTACCACAAAAATCTCTCTTCTTGGCACTTCTTCGCGACCATTTTTAGTTTTTTTAAAAAGTCTAGATTGAACTTTACCGGTACGCAGTTGTTTACCACTATCGACAAAACTGGGGTTTGGGGGCGGTAGCCCCCGATACTAAGGAAATATATAGGATAAAAAGGATTATAAGGTGTTGCGTTAGTTGTTATGTGTTAGGTGTTAACGGTTAGGGTACGCTGTTTGATGTTAAGTGTTGCGCACCGGTAATGTTCAATCGTCCCCAAAAAAATCTCAGAAATTGAAATTCTTAAAGAATAAATTAAATTTAATGAACGAAAACAAATAAGGATGAAAACAAACAACTAATAGGTCTATTTTCTGTTCGCAACATAGGGTAACTGATTTGAACCTTTATGTCTGAAAATATCCACGTTTTTTGTAAAATATTTTGTAAATACGCTAGCTATTCTTACGACACAGGAACAGTAATCCGGGAGCTAGTCAAAACGGCCCCAGTCAAAACGGCCCCTAGTCAAAAATAGTCAAAACGGCCCCACTTTGGTCAAAACGGCCCCAAAGACAGTTTTTAAGTTGGTAAAAACGGCCCCATTGTGTAACAAAGAACTTTGATCAATATTGTATTTATTTGAAGATATGCATGTTGAACAATCAAACATAACAATTGTTGTTAAACATAATAAGTATCAAATAGATTATAATAATTGTCTCTCCAAACGAACGCATGGATCGTGAACAACATTTCAAAAGGCTTTCTCATGGACTGGAATGAAACAGAAAATTAATCATGTAATATCAAGATTATATTCGTATCAATGTGATGCTAATTCGATTTTCAGTAATATTGTCTGGAGTAATGCTAATTTATCATTATCATCGTGTTATATACACACCTTAAATGTACCGTCCATGTACCATGTCTTCGATTCTGCTAACAGCTTCAGTTGTGAGTCCTTAGCAAATACGATGTGTCTACGATCATCGACGACGACGTCTCTCTTCACAAAATCTTCGGGAATGGCGTCACTGTTAAGCTGAACGAGACAAAAATGCAACAAATCTATCTAGATGGTTCACTGCGTTCATAATAATAATTTACCTTATTCATTTCAGCATACACTTTTTATTGAAAATAAGTACCAATCGAATATTTTACCTCAAAGTTGAGATCTGTTGGCTCTTCTGGTCGTGCTGCTTCTCTGGCACGGTTAACGCGTCTTGCTAGTTGGTCATAGTTTATCGGGTCAACGCATGGCCCTGCTCTGCGAACGCTCTCCACGATTATAGTCTTCGCCGACTTGTAGGGGTTTAGAACTCCTTCCGTTTTTGCCAGTTTTTTGTGAGATAGTTTAACAATTTAGAATTATTATATAATAAGGCGCAACCAATATTTGTATGATATGTTTGCATGTACGTAAAATAAAATAAATCCTTTAAAGTTGTAATTGCAGACTTAACTAAGAAAATAACAGAAGTACACTTCATACATATTTTTTCTTCTGATTTTCGATTTCGTTTTGACTATCTGTGGGGCCGTTTTGACTAAATGTGGGGCCGTTTTGACTATCTGTGGGGCCGTTTTGACTAAATGTGTGGCCGTTTTGACCAAATGTACGTAATATCGTCGTCACGATCGACGCGAGGCGTTTATTTGTGGTTGCTGCATTTTATTAAATTCGTCTTCAATGTAAAAAAACTTGCCTATTTTGGTTTATTGTATAATATTTTAATCTATATAGTACAGTTTAACACATATAAAACTCTTATAATCTCAGTTTAACGAATGCAAGTAAAATTCACACGACCATCTTAACATTGTCAAGTTGTAAACAAACTGCCGGTACACTTCTTTAATCAGCACAAAGCAGTTTGGAAATAAATTTAATTAAACAGACAAATTAACAACTTGTGAACTAACGACCGGTACACTCCTTTAATCAGTTTTTTACACATTTTAAAGTGATATTATGCGCGTTTTTCACTGTCGAATTGAGATTCACATCTTGAATATTTAATGTGTATCATTAACAACTTGTGAACAAAAGGCCGGTACACTTCTTTCATCCGATTTTCGCACATTCATTCAAAGTGATTTTATGCGCTTTTTTCACTGTTGGATTGAGTTGAAGCTGAAAAGAAAAGAATTAACATGTCAATATACCACAGGAGTTTAAATTCTATCAATATAGCTATTCTAATGGCTAAATAAAAAAATTATACCCCTATATAGTATAAAGTCTTTATCCTATATAGGGGTATAATTTTTTTATTTAGCCCTTAGTTAGCTATATTGATAGAATTTCAAACTCCTGTGTTCTTACTATCTGAAAGAATACGGCTAATCTATTGTTTTTTGGAATTGTCAGTATTTAGTCTTCCGATCACGTTTACTCTATACTTATAACCACAGGTGGTTAGCGTGTGGCTATGCTATTAATTAGTGAAAACATCATTTTGAATGATAAATAATCATATAATAACGAAAAATTAACTTTTCTGAAAAAAAAATATTTCACTATCAAATATATATATAACAAGGTATGCAACTCAAAATCAGCCCAAAACGGGGTGCATCGCTTTAAACAGCCATATCTTCATCAATTTTGCAGCGATTTTCACGATCTCGGTCTTATTCAATGCAGAAATGAATTTCCTTTCTGGAAATGTATATGTCTTGCAATATTTTTACAAATGCTGGGTCAACTTTTAAGAAATAACACGATACACAACACGCATGACCCAGTTGACAGTGATCATGTATTCTTTATGAATGAAATCTCCAGTTGTAAAGACACACCTCCGCATTGGACCAATGAAATCACTCGTATGTTTAAAATGTCAGTTAGTTGAAATGTATGTAAACAAAGGTTTCAAACGGCGCTGGACAGTTAGTCTTGATGCAGAATGTAACGACAAGAACGGTAATAATGTTTTTTCATACGTTTTATTGAATTATGGTATCGAACTACATGAACTTTATAGGGAAGTTGCCCTTTACTCCGTGAAGATTTCAGTCTTAAAGACAGCATGATCACTGTCAACTGGGT
The DNA here is from genome assembly GCF_020536995.1 of Dreissena polymorpha. Classification (NCBI taxonomy): domain Eukaryota; kingdom Metazoa; phylum Mollusca; class Bivalvia; order Myida; family Dreissenidae; genus Dreissena; species Dreissena polymorpha. Next base: position 37,496,793 of record NC_068359.1, on the reverse strand, counting down.
CATGCATGTTGTGTATCGTGTTATTTCTTAAAAGTTGACCCAGCATTTGTAAAAATATTGCAAGACATATACATTTCCAGAAAGGAAATTCATTTCTGCGTTGAATAAGACCGAAATCGTGAAAATCGGTGCAAAATTGGTGGAGATATTGCTGTTCAAAGCGATGCACCCCGTTTTGGGCTGATTTTGAGTTGCATACCTTGTTATATATATATTTGATAGTGAAATATTTTTTTTCAGAAAAGTTAATTTTTCGTTATAATATGATTATTCATCATTCAAAATGATGTTTTCACTAATTAATATTATAGCCACACGCTAACCACCTGTGCTTATAACTACTTCGTATTTTTATGACGAGGAAATTTGATTTGTGTATATACATCTATTTGGTACTAAATATGATATATTTGCGCAGTTAAAACAAAACGTCCATCACCCGTCATGAAATATTGTTCGCTTTTTAATAATTGGACATAATAGAAATATTCTTTAATGCAAATACTCGTTTTATGCAAAATCTAACGGCGAATATTGATCAAACATGATAGCATATATGCAACATCATCAATGTGTCATTCTATACATAGATGGTGACGTCACTACGTTATTGTCAGTAAGACCGGTGTGACACAATGATCAATGTGTTGTTCATTTGTAACACTTATACTCCCGGCTTTAACTAGTTTGTTTAGATTTAACCGGGAGCGAATTCTAGATGGGTCAATACGGTCACATTTCAAAACGGTACCAACACGCAGTCTGGTTCCCATGATAAAAGTTTGTTTTAACTTTATTTCTATTCAAGTTCTTTATGTAATAAAAGGAAAAAGCATCCGCTGCTACCAAATGCCAGTAAATGAATTTCAATTACCACATATTTCTTTTTACCAAAAAACAAACGCATTTTTTCAAACATGTAGATTTTATACAGCATGTTTTTCCGTAGTAAGCCTCTTAATGAATTCATACGAATTTTGGAAGTGAGCAAATACAAAACACGTATGTGTGATATGTCAATCTATAGTTAAGTGTGTATTCTTGGACATAAAAACGAAAACTGCAATTAAATCCGCAATGTTTTCACAAAATACTCTCTAGACTTAGCTTCATGTAGTAAGCTCTTTCATGTAAAACTGTCTCAAAGTATCGGTCCTTCTGATTGGTTGCTTAGATTTTTTACTATGCGCATACATGTGGTTGTTATAAAAAAAGTAACTTAAGGGGAAAATGAAACTATTGCTTATGTTGTTTTTAAAATAGAATTATCTACATCTACATCATACGTCGGTGCAATCACACTTGATTATTACGCGACGGGTGATGCTAGGTCAAGAGAAAGATATGGAATGATGATATAGATAGAAGAGATTTGATAGTTAAAAGTATAGAGATAGTAAAAAGTATAGCCACCTTCGTTTTCACCTCTTCAACCCAGACCTGGCGGGAACAGCAATGGGAATCACTAGGAGTTACTTGGAGCTGGGCACCTAACAGTGATTAGAAGGTGAGTGAGGAATGCCCCTGCTTGAAGGATACCAAGTCAGGGGCCTCTGCGACTGTCGCAGGGAGTAGGTTCCAAACGGATATAGTGCGTGGAAAGAATGAATTCTTGTGGTAAGATGTGGAGTAGACGGCTGGTGGTACTTCTTGTAATGGTCCTTAGGGCGACTTGGGGCTTGTATAATGTATTGGTTTGCTGGGATATCGACCAGGTCATTGATGATTTAATACAGCATGGCGAGTTGCGCTTTGGTCCGTCGTGATTCAAGCGTCTCCCCAAGTGCTCGATCATGGAGGATACGCTGCTGGTGTTGTGGTACCTGTTGGTTACATATCTAGCAGCCCTCCTATGTACCATCTCAAGCTTGTATGCCATGTCATTTGTAAATGGGTTCCACAGTGTGGAGCAATACTCAAGGCCTTGCCGGAAAAGAGAGGTGTATGCCGTGGTCTTAACCTTCTCATAGTTTGCGCTGGAGGAAGCCGAGTGTACTATTTCCCTTTTTAACCGTTGTGTCAACATGGTGGTTCCATGAAAGGTTTTGGGACAAGGTCATTCCCAGGTACTTGGTAGTCGAGTCAGTCTCGAGGATGTCGTCTTTCAGGGAGTAACGAACATGATTGTGTTCCTCTTTCTATGGACACGGATAATGCTACACGTCTCAGGATGAAAGTCCATGCCCCATTGTTTCTCCCTTTTGGCTAGCTTTATCACGTCGTTTTGTAGGATCTGGCAATCTTCTTCCGAGTTGATTTTCCGATACACCATACAGTCATCTGCGAAAAGCCTTACTCTGATGTGACATGTAGTGGTAAGTCGTTGATGAAAACAAGAAATAAAATGGGTCCGAGGACGCTTCCCTGGGGAACTCCGCTGATGACGGGTGCTGGCTCGGATGTTGCTCCATCAACGACTTCCCTCTGTGTGCGATCTGTCAGAAAGGCTTCAATCCACTTCAAGGTGTTGCCCCTGATGCCATAGTGGTTGAGTTTGGTGAGCAGGCGACTGTGTGGCACCCGATCGAAGGCCTTGCTGAAATCAAGTACAGCAAGGTCATGTTGTTTATGGCGGGCCATGGAATGGACGAGCTCATTGGTCAGCGTCAGTAGCTGGGTTTTGCAGCTCCGTCTTCTCCTGAAACCGTGTTGGCAGTCCGTGAGTATGGCATGTCTATCAAGATGGCCTATTATGTTGCTTACAATAGTATGTTCCAGTATCTTACATGATATACATGTCAGTGAAACCGACCTGTAGTTGCTGGCTTTGAACCTTTCCCCTTTCTTGTAAATTGCCGACACATTGGCTGTCTTCCACACGTCTGGTATACTGGCATTTGATACTTACTGTATATAATATTCAGGAAAGGAGCACACTGGTCTGCCATCTCTTTGTAGATGCGTGCAGGAATTAAGTCTGACACGGCTGCTTAATTTTCTATACATGAGAAGGGCACGTTTACCTTCTGTGGTGATGTCTATGTCTGGCATGATAGGTGATGGTTCATCCTCAGGTGTTGGGATGCTGGAACTGTCCTCCTTGGTGAAGACTGAGTGGTACTGTCGGTTTAGGATGTTGGCCTTTTCAGTCGGATAGTCGTGTAATTTTCCTTTATCCTTCAGTAAAGCTACCTCTCAACTATCTTTTATTAAGGATTGGATGTAATTCCAAAAAAAAATATGTTCCGAGTGTTGTTCTGTGTTGGTAGGATCGACTTCAATTAAGTTTTCAATATATATCCAGTACTCTTGTCTTTCCTGTTTCTGGTTTAAGGAAACCAGTAGATTTAAATTTGCAGTGAAGTTTGTTCCTTTTTCGATATAGTGACGTGATTGTTTTTGTGATCCATGGTTTTTGGACTTTGTTCCCCGAGAGGGTCTTTGTTGGGATGTACTTGCTGATCAGCGACTTCAGTTTGGTCTCGAAACCCTTCCACGTGTGGTCGACTGAGATGTTGGTAGTTTGTTCATTGAACTCTGGTAAGTAGGCAGACAGTTCATCTCTGAGCCTGTCGAAGTCGGCTTTCTTGTACAGGTGCACTTTTCTTGGAGGCTTACGAACTCTCATTGGGCGAAGACTGGACTCTACAAAGATGGCATCATGATCCGTTATGCCATGCAGTACTTCGCAGCGATTTACGAGTGATTGGTTATTGGAGAAGAAGAGGTCAAGCAAGTGTTCTGTGTACTCGGTGATTCTTATGGGTTTATCAAAAGTCTGGACAAGGAAAGTGTTTTGGCAATGTCAAGGAGCTGTTGGCACTGCTTCATATTCGAGGCCTGTGGCTTTTGACACTCATTTTCCCAATCTATGTCCGCGAGATTGAAGTCGCCGCCCAGCCAGTCCAGGGCTCCCTTGACCTTTATCTTGCACCAAACTACTTCACAGTCGTCTGGCGGATTCACTCCTGCTGGCTCATCACTTGCGTATTTGTTGGACACAAGGAGGAATACGCCACCACCCTCGGCATTATTTTGTCGATCGCGGCGGTATGACTTGCACTCTGGACCCAACCGGCTTGTTATTGCATAAAGTATCTTTACGGAGAATCCGACGATGGACGAAGTGTTACGATTGGTATGACTTGAAGTGGGGTGGGAAGACATCAGATTAGCTGACGCTGCTGTTTAGCCAGGATTCGGATCCGATTACTACATCAGCTTGTGTGGAGGCAATCATGTTCTCCAGTTGTGCCTTCTTTCCCGGACTCTTTATGGGCTGGCAGTTGATAATAAGAACTCTGAGTGGCAAGTCATAACGCTTGTCAGGTCTAGCGACCGTGGTGGAGCTATGGGGCCTACGGTTTGGTGACGAGGTGGCGTTGGGGCAGCTGAAACTGATTTCGCTGTCAAAGTTAGATTTTAGACTCAGATTTGCGAAGCTGTTGCTTGTGTCAACATTTTATTAAAAAAAAATAGGCATATAAAACATTTGATAAAGCTACTACTAATCCATAAACAAACTAACATAAGTGTGTGTTACGTAATTAAAAATTAAAGCATCACCCTGGAATAAACATGACCTACTTTCCAACGAACATCGGAAATCATGAGAACGATCGTCGTAATAGTCATGGATAACCATCAAATAAATTACAACTTCCAAAAATTGAAAAAAAACATTAACTTTCTAGCAATTCTTGAAGGCTTTTCGTTAAAGGCACGATAGCGGAGGAGCTGCAATACAATGAGAGTAAGAGGTAATATCTCTATTAACGACTTAATGGTATGCAAACTAGGACTAAATCTTTATTCGGTGACTATTTCGTACACACCCGAAATTAATTGTAAAACCTGTAAATAATCTGAAACAGAAGAAACAAACTAGATAACAGAAATTGTCTTCATCGTGGCGTATTGGAGATGGTGTCAGTAAAGCGACCGGGAGGTCACGAATAGTAGAAGATGCGATAAAAGTTTTCAGCGCCATAGACGTCAACCTTCAAAAACCACAGACGTTGAAGCTCATCCTCAAACGTGCCCATGAGAAGCATTACTATACATACTTGCAATTGAACAAATGTACTTATTTAATGTAACAAAGGACTTCAGTATTGAGTTCGCCACCACCAAACAGCTGACAAGACTTCAGCAGTTCAACAGCACTGTCCACGTCCTCCGCAAGCCGTTTTGTGAACTGCAGTCTGTACATGCCTTTTTTGCGACACTAAGATTCATTGAGGCAGATGCCCCATACTCTTGGCCATGATGTCAAGAAGAAGAAATACAAACTAAGTCACAATATTTCGCCACATTTAAGGTCTGGGGCGAGATTAACCAGTTATCCAAAGCTTTGTGATGGACTTTGAGGTCGGTTTGTTTTACCTTTTTCAATCATTTGGTAGCGTTTGTCGCGTTATTCATGAGTCATTATGTTTTAGCTTGTTCAATCATGTAGTAGTATGAGAAGAGTTATTCCATGTTTAATTATGTAAAAAGGTAGATACCAAATCTTCATTCAACCTTTATATTTAATATTTCAGCACTATGGTGCGCGCTTAAGATGGAGCAAGGCTGTTGTAAAGTGCATAAACGCAGTGTGCCTTTAGGCGACGTACGAGAGACACGAGGCCGTCAATACATTGATGCCACTAAATGCGAAAGCAAGTGGCAATTCGATTTCTGCCCGGAATACATATTACGCGTGCTTTCAACAGGTACACTTTTTAATTCCAACATGTATTCGCCCAAGCATACAAGTACTAGTAAATACAGTAATAAGACAGTGCATAACAAAATTCGTTTTAAAATATTGTAATAAAATGCTTTTATTAATCCATGCCTGCTGACCGGGCAACGTCTATGGAGACAGAAGCCGTCTTTGGCTATTTTCTGTCTACCTGGCTGGACAGTACCGTATGGAAGACTGGTTCATATACCGACAAACATTGAGAACTAACAAAGATACAGAAGCCATGTTATAAACTCGGTATGTACACCAGCTAGATAAGACTTTTGCCTTTTGTAGGGATGTCATTATCAGGGTGCATAATTACGTGACTTTGTTGGGTTCCAAATTAAACGTTAATGGATGTATACACACCGGTAAGGGCTGCTTTTTAAAAAAAATAATTTTTAAACAATTTTTCGTAAGAATATCAAATAGTGCATGAAAGACAGATTTTTATGCTGCTTATGACAATGTGAAATACTGCTTATGGCAATCTAAAATACATAAGAATTACTTTATTTCATAAGCCTGTGTTCTTGTTCAAAAATTCCATTTATACTGCACGATAATGCTTTACGCAATGTGAAATTATGTCACCGATTTAAGACGTATTCAAAGCTCTATTCTTATACCTGAAGATATCGGCACACACTACACAAAAAAACTGTCTTTTATGCACTAAACATTTTTCCAAATGAATTTCAATTACTTGAAATATTTGCAAAAATAAAGTTCTTTACGTTGTGTTTACACTCTGTCCAGCTCGTGTGTATATCCCGGATAATCCCGTTGTTTCTGCACCCTGACTATCGTGTCTCGGTCTGCAGGTTTCATATATACATGCATGCTCTCGGAATAACCGTGCATTATATCCATTGTATTCAGGACATGACTGTGTGGTAGGTGTATCTTGGCGATAACCAAAGTCAGTTTGCGATAGCCAACGTCAGTTTGCGATAACCAAAGTCAGTTTTCTTTGCATGGTTTGCGGAAACAACCCTTTTGGCCAGAACTTTCAGTGTCAACACCTGGTGTTGTGCTATTGTTAGGGGAACCTGTGATTTATTCGGTCCTTAAGAAATTTACAGAGCATGTTTTTTGCAAATCAGTATGTGCTTAGAAGCCTTAGCTACGCTAAGAACCGTAACTATGAACGATAACCGCTGCCTGTCTGCACTGCAGACGACGAATGCTTAGAAGCGTCTGCTCTACTACTGCTGTGAGTGTATTTACCAGCTTGTAAGCCGACATTGGCCAGTCTAGTGTTTATTATTGAAATCTGTACATATTGGCTGCTTTCAGGGAAAACGGGGCTTAATGCATATCAAATAAGATAAGGCTGTGCACACTGATTAGCCTGTGCAATGCGCACTAGCTAATCAAGGGCGACAACAGCGAACAACTTCAGTGCCTTCAGCGCTTTGATTTAAAATATGTTTTGTTTTGGTTGTGTTCTTTTTTGCGTTTTAAATATATGACATCTTGGTATCAAATTGTTTATTCTGATCAATCTGATTATATTTTACAAATTAATAAATGGAAAAGTTGAAAAAGTTGCTTTAAACACGCGATTTTCTGAAAGATATTTGTTTGTCTAACACATTGTAACTTGTAATCATCTTATTTCACCAAACTAACCGATGGTCGACCTTTTTTCTTCCTATTGCTCATCAATATTTTATCAACATGAGCATCAATAGCTTTATCCTCATCATTTTAGTCGCAAATATCGCGATGCTACGCAAAAATAAATACTAATATAATCAGCAATTTTATCGTACGTCGAACATACGGTAGATCTGAAGCGTTCAGATAATTAAATTGGAAATGAAAAAAAAGAGATTATTTTGTAGTACTTTTTTTCACTATAAAGAACCGTGTTCGTTTGTTTGAACGGTCGAGGTCGCGTATTGGATATGGTGTTCGTCTTATGACGGAGAGATCTCGGGTGCGCTTTCTGGGAGCGTTTCACAAAGAAACACATTGTCAGGTTTATACTCGAAATGAACCTGAGAGTGGCTCAATAAGCGTTGAAATAAAGTAAACTAAGTTAAATTAGCTGTTCAGTATTCGATATAAAACATCATCGAATAAATTGCACAAGATGCAGATAAATTACATTTTTTTATTCGTACATAACATATGAGTAACTCATACGTTTCACAATTATTATTCACGAAATAATACACGTATTTTAAATACAGTCATTGTAAACAGTTTCAATGAAAGCCCGAAAACATTATCAGTATACTGACGTCTTCTGCGATCTGGTACCGATCCCCGCCACCTTGTTCATGTTAGATGAGTAGTCATTATCAGCCAGTGCTTTCAGAGCACGTTTCCTGCTTGGGCGGTGAAGCTTTTTCTTCAGATCGGATTCTTTGTTGCGTTCACGTTTATTGTGTTTCAACTCTCTCCTCCTCTCCTCATCTCTCTCTCTCTCTTCTCTCTCTCTCTCTCTCTCTCTCTCTCTCTCTCGTCTCTCTCCATCTCTCTCTCTCTCTCTCTCTCTCTCTCTCTCTCTCTCTCTCTCTCTCTCTCTCTCTCTCTCTCTCTCTCTCTCTCTCTCTCTCTCTCTCCTCTTTACTATAAATTTCGTGTCGTATCTATGCTGGATCCGTTTCGTTATTTTCTGTATCCCATCTCCGTCGTATAATCGCCTCGTGCCAACTTTTGAAATCTTTCTCATGGTTGTATGTGCAGCGTGACCCTATCTCTATTGCTCATAAAATTATGGTATGGAAACAGCGTTCTATTTACGGCACATGTTTTTTTGACGTCATGACGTCACATGTGTTAAAGCAGAGTTGTGACGGACGGACGGACGGACGGACGGACGGACGGGCGGGCGGGCGGGCGGGCGGGCGGGATGGGCGGGCGGGCGGGCGGACGGACGGACGGACGGACGGACGGACGGACAGACAGACAGACAGACAGACAGACAGACAGACAGACAGACAGACAGACAGACAGACAGACAGACAGACAGACAGACAGACAGACAGACAGACAGACAGACAGACAGACAGACAGACAGACAGACAGACAGACAGACAGACAGACAGACAGACAGACAGACAGACAGACAGACAGACAGACAGACAGACAGACAGACAGACAGACAGACAGACAGACAGACAGACAGACAGACAGACAGACAGACAGACAGACAGACAGACAGACATCGTCTTCATGCTTAAATACATACATTATTCTCTCTCAAATAACTAGACATAACAACATAGCAGTAAATAACAAATAATAGTCATGAAAGAATATAAATACAGATAAATAATTATAAAATGTGATTTTTAACCATTTAACATATTGGAAATACCCAGTGATCCGAAAAAATGTCAAGCAATTTACTGATATGAAATATAGGTATAACATTATGTTAATATTTATGAAAATAAAAAAGTGTTAACATTTGCGAATAAAAGGCTTATTTGCTTAAGTTGTATGCGTATGTTTGTCTTATTTAACAGATTCAACCCTCAAGTACAACTTCCCGAATAAGTAATCTTCCACAAAATCGGACAAGGCATTTTGATCGAATCTGCAATCAATTCGTCATGTTGTCAGTATTTAATGACATACCACGGATCTGCTTTACAATCAACTTTTGAATTATCTAATTAAACCAGCTTATTAAACCATCTTAAGACTTTTCGCATAATTTGAACGAAACGGGTACATACACGGATGCAGTAGCTCCCTCTTTGGAATGAGTTTACAAATACTTATCTTGCTCTCATTGTTTACATGGTCGGATAAGACTCCTACGCAAGTTCGTGAACTAGTTATTATAACCATCACTTCACTTAACCCGAAGTCCGGCACCGTTGGGCACCACAGGCACAGTAATTATAAACCACTTAGTAAATACATCTCATAGATATTATCTTATCTTATAAATTCGTTCCAGCTAGTGACTTTCGCCTCCAATTTATTTGTAATGAGCCATTACTCAATAACTCGCACCTATAAATGTTAACACAACTCTCAGCTTCCATTCAGAATTGTAACGAGACGTTTAAAAAGTGACATACTTTGAATAATAATGGCTGCCGAAATAAAATCTTTGAAGGAAAATCAATTGTGCATAAAAGCGATTACTTAGAATGATTTTCAAAGCAATGGGTGTGTTTCAAACGTTTAAATTGTCAATTATTTAAAACTAAAAGATGTGTAAAAACTATTAAAAAAATAAAATGTTTGCTTTTTATGTGTGGGCGTTGTTGATAAAATCAGCGATTAAATTAACAACATTGTTTTCTCATTTCTCTGTATAGACTCTACCATGCTATTTTCGAAACTCGACGTAATAAACGGGAATGTTGTTTGACTTAGCGGGCGTGTGCAGAAACGAAACAATGCTTTCGAATACGTAACATTAAAACAGTTTCTGTTCGTTTGATATTTTTAAGATATTGGCTTTATACTTCGAAAAGCGACTGGTCAGTTGACACCCGCGATGTCAATTTCGTGTTTCCGGCGAGACGATCACCACATAGATGATTACAGGACTAAAAACGGACAAGTCATCATTCAAACTCGGCGAGGACTTTAAAGCCGATGGAGTACAAGTCATCATTCAAACTCGGCGAGGACTTTAAAGCCGATGGAGTACAAGTCATCATTCAAACTCGGCGAGGACTTTAAAGCCGATGGAGTACAAGTCATCATTCAAACTCGGCGAGGACTTTAAAGCCGATTGAGTACAAGTCATCATTCAAACTCACGTGATCCTGCCCCCTGTTATCTTACTTATCAAACACAACGCAAACATGGACAGACATAAGTCGGGACAGGACAATCGTTTGAATATATTGTCAAAATAAATAACTTTTTGGGGCGTTTTATGAGTAATACAATAGATTGGTTTCTTTTGTTATTATCAAGATGTATGTATATGCAAACATTACAACACTTTATCATTCTGCCATCGCTTTCTTCCGTTAAATGCTATTTGAAATGGTATAGTTTATACAGATGGAATTAAATTAAAACGAAAAATCGACGTACTTTTGTGCAATGATGACGTAATAATATGAATCCGTTTTTAAGTTCAAACATTAGCTGTGATTGAAAGTGTGATTCTCGTATAGATCTTTTATTTTTCCATTAAAATGAATGTAAAACAATATCTTTAAACAATATAGTTTGCGTGTCTGCGTTATTAAATTTAAAACTAGTTTTTCACTTTATCCAACGAATGTTATGTGTGCTTTTTCACGCCGGCAATTAACCTTCGTGCTCTCGCGGGAGCATCTAGTTGGAAACACATTGGTTCAATACCGGATGGAAAAACTGCGTCTGGCCCCCAGCGTCTGGTGGGCACGTGTTGTGCTCCACGGCGCGTTCTTTATAGCAGACGACATAGTAAGGACTCCACAGTTTCGCCTCGTGCGGGGCAAGACCGTCGGGTTTTCCAACGCAGTTGCCGAGCCGGACATTGCAAGGAATACAATGGGCTGCCACACATTTATTCAGTCTGTAGTCGCCTGAGGTTACAAACAATTAGAAGGTCAGACTTAAAATCAACAACAACAAAAATATTTAAATATCAATATGCAATTTGGATAAATTATACAACGATGTAACTATACAACGATTAAAAATGAGAAAACTAGACATGTGTCAGTTAAACCATTTATGCCTAGTGTCTAGAAAAAAGGCCATGGCAAACAGCGAAGACCAAGATAAGACATGATGCGGCGTCTCATCAGGGTCTGCGCTGTTTGCTTGAAGGAATTGCTGTAAGAAATATACTAAATATAGAAATGAAAATAATAGACATCACTTATTTTTTAAATAAATTGATCCAATTTAGAAGGATGGGAGAGTCCACTAGGCATAAATGGATTACAAATATGTTCCCCACCTCTCAAAACTGTTTGAGTGACTGCTTTACTGTAACTGTTAAGAAAGAGGTCAACACTCTGGTAATGAACAAGCATCCTTTTCGAAATCTTGAGGCGCGCAACTTTGATTGAATGGTAATATGTTTGAAGTACTTTCATTCCTCTATAAGAAATATGTTTTGCATTACGCGCGACGCACACAATCAAACCGGTTCGGGAGAAGGTCGTATGTACAAGACGCTGAAAACGGGGTTATTAAATAACATGAAAGGAGCTTAATTGTCAAGATTACTTACAAGCGTCTTTAAATTCTTGCCTAGATCCACAAGTCCCGTTTTCAAAATGTTCACACTGCTCCGAATCCGCGTTGAAGAGCTTTGGGTACGGACACTCGACCATGTGTTGCTCCAGCAAACGAGGTACGTCCTGATAGCGAACGCTGCAGTTGTAGTACGCCTGGCACTCCGTCGGGTGGGCGATGATGCCGCCAAACATGTCGCAACGTTCTTCGACAGATAGCGGACCTGGTAATTTAAAGCATAACATTGGTACCAACATTAGAATAACGATGTGTTTTCCGGAAATATGAATGACAAACAAATATTCGAATATCATTTTCAGTATTCGTTCCCATCCCTAGTACAAATGTAATGAAATGTTCTGTCAATATTCTCAATGTATACGGCTTCACGTTATTTAAGGCTGAAGTTTATACGTGTACATTTTGCAAAATTTCTGAGTAAACTCTACACCTGCTGTATTGTAAATAATTCACATAATCTTCAAAACATGTTTGCGTATAAGACAATATAGTAATAGTGTAAGCGTCCCCGAAAATTACTCACCGGTGGTTGTAACTTCACTATCCGGTATGCAGTCGTCTAAGTCGCTGCCTTCGTGAACGCACGCCTTTACGATTGCGCTGAACCTGGTGCCTGCTGGACAAGGCGGCATCTCGACGGGCGACCCCCAATTGCATATGTAGAAACCCTTGCAGTCTCCCTTAGGGATGATTTGGTAGTCGTCGTTCGTGTTGCACTGCAGGCTAACGGCGAATGACGCGCGTATTAGCACTGCCACACTCAGAAATACAGAGATACACGTATATTCATACGGCATTGTTAATTTAATAATTATTTGAAGTTCTTTAAATTAAAATGTCTTCCTGTACAACTCGTTAATCCCTGAATCACTATTCCGTTTTGTATGCTTGGGAGGTGCAGCTTGATTGATCTAGATTTTAAAACGCCGTGTGCTTTTATACCCACCAAAGCCTACCTTTGGGCTTGTCAATGCACTTCGTGTAATCAGAACTTACCCAATAATATATAATGACGCAGGCGCACAACTTTGATTGGTAAAGATTTTATTGCATACTCGGATGTGGTATTAAGTTCAAAAATTACATCAACAGCTTGGGCAACAGCTTTGTGTAAAGCGTATTATTAGCATGGTTTTAAAATAGATACTTATTGCATTCATTTATTTCAAAGATAATTTAATGAGATACTGTCACATCTGCTCAACAGTTAACTACATTTAAATTGACAATTAATTGTATTCGTAATATTCACAGATTTTTTACTGAGATACTGCCACATCTGCTTAACAGAAACACTAATTCTCACAAAATCTAGACAAATAGCGCCACTGATACTCAAACTACATTAACTTTATTATTAATGTTCGGATATATACAAATACGCTTACTATCAAAGTGAAACAAATATAATGTTTATATGTATATATATAGGATCTGATATGTTTCCGTTGATAACACTGCTGGATAGTGTGTCTTTGATAGCACATGACTATGGAAAAGGCCATATGAAACTACATGTATTTAAGAAGCATCATAATGCGTTACAAACATATGAATGACAACTTGTATCATTATTTTGAAGTCGGCCATTCGATACATATACATTTTTATTCAATATCTACCATATCCCCAAAACAGGAAATATGGCAAGTTGTTTTTTTATAACTGAATTTAAGTGGCATCTCATCACAAAACACTATTTTTTATAAGCAATTGGGTTATCATACAAATAATGATTTTAGGTTCCCCAAAACCTAGAGTAGTTACAGAATTCAAAGAAAAAATGGACAATATCACATCAAACAATGATATCCTTAAATAAAGAGTTAAAAACAGCGGAAAGGTACATAGTTAAGGAGAAAATGGAAGTCCTTGAGTAGATGGAGCAATCCACAAAAGTGTTTGAAGGTCATGCACACCGGGTGACAGATCAGTACGTGTAGCAACCCTGATAAAAATGGACTATAGTTAAAGAGGCATTTTTACGTTTGGATAAATTTACAAAATTAAAAAAAAATGTTTCAGATTCGCAAATTTTCGTTTTAGTTATGCTATTTCTGAGGAACAGTAATACTGAACATTTACCATGCTCTTAAATAGCAATTATATGCATCTTTTGACGTTTAAAAACCTGAACATTATAAAGCGTTGCAACGCGCAACGATTGAATAATTTGGAGAATTCTGTTGTTGTCGTTATATTTTGTGAAACTACTAGGATTGCTTATATAAAGTATAAAATACGTCATTCACTGTATGATTACAGATGGCTGATTGGTCTAAGCGGTAGACGTTTACTACAGGACTTCAGGGGTCAGTGATACGAGCTCTGTTGAGGATTACGTTTTTCTTTTTCTTTTTTTAAATTTTATTCTTAAATTTTTAATGGAGCTTTTTAGATCCAATGTTTACATTTATCAATATGAAGCACTTAATGACAAACTTCAATACAAGCCAAAATCTGTGAAAAGGCCCCTTTAAAACTATACCCGCACAAGTCTAGAAGAAATCCAGCATATTTATTGGAATATAAACGAAGAAAACCGGCTTGAATACTGTAGTTAAGTGTATGATTTAGAAAAATTGAGCAAGAACTCAACTATGGTTATTAAAACAATTACAAAAATAGCAGAATCAGCATGGGCATTAAAATAATATACAAAATAGTAAAGCGCATTGTTTAAAATGTAAGCTATTCACACTTTTGACGGATTCACCTTCATCTTGTTATCTAAACATAACGATATTGGATTTAGTGAGCAGATTAAACAGCCGTGAGATTTGACAACATCATTGCACTACTTTGAATGTGGTCATAACAAAGGCTCAGGCTATAGCAAATTTGGAACCACAAAGCTCAATGCAGATTACGCCGTGAAAAAGGAATAGTTCTGATCCGAGACACACATATTACTTTGTCTGGTGTGTCATGCTTCAACCCATGACAGTGCAATTAATTACGAATTGATGACAAAAGGGGATGATGAGACCAATAAAGCTATAGTTGACCAAAGTAACCTGCGAAAGGTTCCATAAAGATACATGCTGTAGTTGGGGCAGAATCTGGCACCACTGTATGGGTGCACAATACAAGTTGTGCTTGTTCTGACTGTTTTAAAGAGGATATTTTAATGTTACATCAAACTGTACATGAGGAAAATAATTTTGGAAAAGCAAACCGATACTGATCATTCGGATGATTTCACAAAAGCAGCAAGAGACGAACCTATTAATTGAGATAACCAAAGATGGGCAAAATTAACAGAGACACAAGTGGAATTAGAAAAGGTGCATGACTGCGTATAAAGCAATACAACATTGCCTTGTATGGATTTGCTTTCATTCTAAATTTTAATTTATATGCCATTGGTTGTTATAATTTAATCTGAACTGGGTTACATAACTCATCCTCATGCTACACCCACATACACTACCCTCATTCTCAACTCACATACACTACCCTCATGCTAAACCCACATACACTACCCTCATGCTCAACCCACAAACACTACCATCATACTACACCCAAATACACTACCCTCATGCTCAACCCACATACTCTACCCTCATGCTCAACACACATACACTACCTTCATGCTCGACCCACATACACTAACCTCATGCTCAAACCACATACACTACCCTCATGCTCAACCCACATACACTACCTTATGCTACACTCACATACACTACCCTCATGCTCAACCCACATAAATTACTCTCATGCTCAATACACATACACTACCCTCATGCTCAACCCACATAAACTACTCTCATGCTCAACCCACATACACTTCCCTCATGTTCAACCCACGTTCATGTCCCTCATGCTACAACCACGTACCTCACTATCATGCTACATCCACATATTGCAATCCTCTTTTTTGATATTTTACTCCAAATAATTACCAAAATAATTGTAATACTTTTACGGCTTGCATTTCTTACGGAGCCTAGCGTAAAATTCACAAGACCGGAACTGGAACTTGTAGTTTTTAAGGGTTTTGCAGATTTTACGCTACAGCGGAATGATTTCTGAAATCTAGGTTGAAACCGCAATACCTAGAGGCTTCGCATTTGGTTTGGAATATCGCACAGCGCCATAGAGATCCCGTACACAGATCGTTCTATGTGTGCCCTGGGGGTTGAACCTGGCTTACCGTCAAGGTCACATGGTGTATACAGAGTTACATAGCAATATTACTGAAACAATGTTTGTTCGGAACCACAAAGCCCACTTCTGCAAAATGTGTGTTAGTGGTCATCTACAAAGATTGTTCTTATTATTCCACGTCCCGGCAGCCTCATGGTTACATGGACTTACAGGGAAATATCTGCAATTTTGGAATGTTGTATCCCATAGTGATCCTTTATAACACAAAAGGGCCATAGTTGTCCTTCAGCGCTCGACTGAGTTCAACGACACCAATTGGTGAAGAGTTGATATGATAGAAAGTAAGAACTTAATAAGTGAACAATATTATATTTTAGGAAGGGAAACGGGGTTTACACGTTGTTTTATGAAGGTACACATTTTTTCAAAGTTGTTTCAAAATCCATAAATACATGACAAAGTTATGACTGATACAGGGTATTTTGAATAGACGTGCAGACGTACAGAGGAACCGTGCGACTGCTTTATTCCGCCTTCTTCGAATGATGCACAAACCTATTGGAACATGGAATAAAGATAACACACAAATGAGACACACGAGTAAAGTGTACTATCATTAATACAATTACAGTCAAAGGGATGTTACAAAGTCTATCCCAAAGCCAATATTACTTACAGTTCATTTACCCTGATTTTATCTCATTATAGACATCGCTCAAACGAATTTTCTTATAAAATTCTATCAGAATTAATAGTTACTAGCCTCAAGATTTATTTTTTCTGTCAAAGATTTGAGCTGGTGGCATTGGACGCACGTGACCCAGATTAAAACTCGGTCTAGATACTGCCCTTATTATTCGGACCAACTATCATTAAAATGGAATGCTCCTCGGGAGTGGTTCTGAAAGACGCACAAAACACACTGGATCACATGACGACGGAAACCGAAAAGAGGGTGATCACATTGACTCATCGTCAGCTTTTCGTGCTTAGATGGCTAAACGTTTCAAATTTTACCCATGTCGCGAAAACTGGCCACCCCAGAGTAAATGTCGCTTACAAAGACTCACAATAGCTACTTAGTTTGCAATAAAACTGATAGGCCTAAAGGTTTCATAATTTGTAAATATGTTTTTGCGATCACATCTGGCTTCACTCCAGGAACATTTCATATATGACAATATCTAGCGATCTACTACCAAGATAATTGCAAGGATGTCTTATGGGGAAAATAAACGCAGTCGTCGTCCCAAATTTCAAACATCAAAGAAGCATATTACACTTTTTTCTTCATTTAATAAGTTATACCCAATCTTAATAAAGGTTCGAGGAACTTTTCCATCACAATTCTTATTTTCCTTACTCTTATCTAGAAAACCATCCTCCCACACTGTTGTGCCCTTTAACATCGTTCATGTCTCGCAAATCACTGTCATGTCTCCACCTACATCTCTTTTGTCACCTTCGACATACCGATTTCTTTCTCCCACCTCTCTTACCTTTCTACACCCACATGTCTCCTCCCAACTACCTCCTATCTTAAACCTCGTGTATGACTCCCACCTTTCTTGCACCATACCTCTCTAACCTGTTTACTCTAAAATGTCTCACCTTACCTCTCTCATATATCCAACCACTATGCTGTTACCTCCTCAGTCCTTTTTCTAACACATCAATATGTCTCCTTCTATCTCATGCTACCTGTCTCTTCATCCTTTGCATTGTCGCATCATACCACTTTCCTGTATAATCTCTGCCAACTCCCCTCACCCTCACGATCGCCAACTCTCCTGTATACTTTAAATTTTAACAAGGATTCGCTAAGATTTGATCGTGTGAAGTTGACCTGGCTGGCAACCTAGTTTTGGAGGCACGTGACCCAGATTGAAATCAGCTTAGAAAATTCGAAAACAAACCTCTAGTAGAAACTGTGACATTAACGCAACGCGAAACGAATTAATAATTTGGAGAGTTCTGTTGTTATATTTCGTGAAACTACGAGGATTGGTTATATAAAGTATAAAATACATCTGTCATTGTATCCGAAAGGATGGCTGAGTGGTCTAAGTAGTTAACTTTTTACTCCAGGACTCCAGGGGTTAGTGGTTCGAGCCCTGTTGAGGGTTACCTTTTTGTCTTTTTTAAATTTTATTCTTAATTTTTTACTAGAGCTTTTAAGATCCAATGTTTACATTTATATAGATAATGCATTTAATGACAAACTTCAAAACATGCATAAATAAGTGAAAAGGCCCCTTTAATATGTTGAACGTGTACCAGAGCTGACGACGAAAAATGGTTATTTTAATTTCAAACAATTTGATGAATAGCTAATCATATGATTATTAAAATACAAATTACCTTAAAATTTGCCATATTTACCTTTTTTTGTTTCTGGAGTTTTTTTGTGTTGTTATGTTTTGTTTGCTTAACATTTAAACAATTGATCAAACAATGCCCTTTGGATGAACACCAATACCATATATGAATTATATCGGATCCAGTTAATATGGCGTTTTGAAAATATCATATTAAAGTGGGCATCATAAAATATATTTATTCTCTATCAATCATTTTAATCTGAAGTATTGTTCACAGTACTGCTCTATAAAATGTTGAAAATTAATTGTGCTAAATTCTGTATTTAATGAACTGATGTTCTAGAACGAATACATAAGCGTACAACAATTAATGTTGTTTTTGTTTGTTTTTAATTTAATTAACAACAGGGCAGTGATGTGTTTGATTTTTTTGAACATGGAAATCATTCAACCGACAACAATTCATTTAAAAATCGACCTTTTGATTCACCTGTTTAATGAAGGTGCAGTTCAAAAACAACAAATCGTGCACACGAATACGCCCCTACATCATATGATTGTTATAAAGGTAACACGTCACGCTAAGTTTATGATCATGTAGACAAAAGAAATATAAATTCATCATTGACATTAAAAAAAGTTACAGAGTGGAAAACAATTCTGGATGGAAAACTGACGGTAATATTACAATAAGGTTTCTTTCGTTGCGTTATTAAAATGGTCAAATTATTTTTATAAATCAAAGCTCCACATGTTGTTACTCTGAAGTCATCAATTTATTAGATAAGTGCGTAAGAAAATTAAGAAATAATATGTGCAATAATATTTGTTTTCTGTTTGAAAACATATAAACCAAGCACAGATTACATCAAATAAAATATGCCTTAATATGTTGCAGACGCATGTGGAATTCTACTTATATCGTACGCCGAGTTTAATTATTAAAATCATCGGTTTTTTATAAGTAATATTTTGTCTTCCCAGTGGAACATTCAGTCTGTATCTTTCATTCATAATTTAAGTAATCAAAAATAATGACATGAGCATCTTTAAAATTAAAACTGTTTATGAGAAAATCATTTTCAAGTTATATGAATTATTCGCTCATACAGGGGAAAAATAAACTGAAGAAAATGACACATTGGTAAAGAAAAACTATTGTAGTGTGGTTTTTTTTTTCAAAGTACCTAATAGACATATACTATTTGATTAACATATGTACCTAAATACAAATCCGTTCAAAATCCACCAGTATGTATATAATCTTTAAAATTGTGTGCAATAATCAAGTTATGTCAATAAAATGTCAAAAATGTGTGGTATAAAGTAATAATAATTTTACAATGAGAAAACAAGTGCAGAATAATTGAGTATCGTTGCATTTATAATCAAAGCGCTGAAGGCACTGAAGTTGTTCGCTATTGCATAATTTAAGACGCATCTCATTTTTCAGAATTAATCGCAAGTTTGAAGTTTGAAATGAACACAAGCCATTCAAATTTATAAAGAGTGCGTCTTAACGCATGGGTCGAGATGGGTGTGCACTTTTTAACATTCTATTTATTTTATGGAAATAACCTAGACAAAATAACAACAACATGGCCATTTATTGACGTTCAGAAAGCATAGTAAGTATGATGAAAATGGTAATGAGAACTGAATATAAACACAATTTGCAATCACCATCATAATAAATGAATAATGTTTGAATATCAAATACATATCTTACTAAGAATATGATTTAATTAAGAAAATTTCCTGTACAAAACTTTTGATTTTTGACATCATATACAAATTCAAAATATACAATAACATATTTGATGACAATAAATAAAAAATAAATCTGCGAGCATTACTTTTTACTCACGAACATGGTAGTCATAAAGACAGCCCTGTTGACCCGTACTTTGTTGTTTATGAATTACTTGTTACCCTAGCAGTTCACACGGTGTCAACAACTCTTACCTAAACATAGGTAAAGAGCAGTAATACGCTTTTTCGGCGTAGCGGTTTTACCCAGCTTTTTACCTTAAATGACTTTTACAAAACGCCAGCAGACACGCATGAATATATTCGAATATTTCATAGGATTATTCGAGATAAAACCTCTGAACTTTGGCCACATCACTGTGTCTGTGTTCAGCGCAAAGGATATATCACTGTTCAATGTAAGGAATTCCGGACTACTCTCTGTATGTTCAAATGCAACAAATTGTGGCCCACTTACAATTTCGAGTTAAAATCCATTTCGCAGAATTTCAGAGTCAGTACTCGTTCCCTAAATCGTCCGGGGAATATATAATTTACTATCGATAAACACAGTTTTGCATTCAAGATAAGAAAACAAATAGTAAAGTGTCACGATAAGAGGAAAATCGTTTAATAATCTAACCACAAATGTTTGCCGTACTCGGTCAGCACGTCAAGAAATCGTTCCTAAACGCATGGATAGGCTGCCCTTATTTACAAGTTTGCTTTTTTGAATACAATTGTGTATCGAAAAGCATTGTGCTAAAACGTGACATTTACAACTCGCGATGAGATTTTTAATGACCCTTGTCATGCGAAAATGGGTCTTATTCCATATGCGCTCATCATATCCATAGCACACTCAGTCTGCGCATCTCTCAGTCTGGTCGGGAGATACATAAATATATCTGTTCTGTTTATAGCGAACAGCATCGCCTCTAACAAAACTGCGCAAATGCACAGGTTGGGCCTAAGATACGCTGGCCGAAACGCATACGACCCAAAGTGTTATTTAAATTTGTCGAAAGAAAACTGCGTGTAAATCAAATATTAACATACGATATATTTCGATGGTGAAGAAATACACTCATAATTAGGCACGTGAAGACACATATGATGTGCACTCCCGTAGTACACTTTTTATCTACTTACACTAATACGTGGTACTCCCGTAGTATAATTTTTATCTACTTACACTAATGTGTGGTTTGACAATGATAAGTTGATAACACAATTTCCATGCGGTGAATATGTGATTAACAAGTTAACAAACACAATAGTTAAACTTTTGTTTTCTATTAAATTATTTAGAAACGTCAATTTCAAACTTTATTTCAAAGTCAGCATTTACGACGAATACCTTTTAAAAAGATATTTTTTGTTATATTTTGTTGTTTTTTATATTCGGTTTTAGCGAATATAAAGCCTTTTTGTTGTTGTCTATAATAAACCTGTAGTAATTGGTGTGAAACGTAAATTGCAAACTTTATTTCAAAGTCTAGCGATTATATAGCATGTTTGTTGTCTACAGTATGCATGTAGTAATTGGTGAACTCATGCTCAACGTTTTATTAATTGAGAACTGGGAATGTAAACAAACTTAACCTTCTACTATTGCATTGTTAGCACCTGTGAATACAAAAGATCGCCGCTATCTGCTGAGAACAAAAGAATGTTTCGCAGGCATATTAAATTTAACCCCG
Source organism: Dreissena polymorpha (assembly GCF_020536995.1). Lineage (NCBI taxonomy): Eukaryota > Metazoa > Mollusca > Bivalvia > Myida > Dreissenidae > Dreissena > Dreissena polymorpha. The sequence continues at coordinate 37,475,047 of NC_068359.1, read as the reverse complement.
ATGAAGCAGCATGCACTATAAACGAGGTTACACAACATCCCACTACACTTGTTTATCATCATCCTATGATGGCAGATGCAGCGGTTATCGTTCTTAGCGTAATTAAGAGCAGACCGATTTTCAACGCGCAGTATTAACCTTAGTTGTCCGCAAGCGAACAACTAAAAAATTACGTTTGACATTATATTGTTACAATGCTCTTTTCCTGTATATTCATCCTCTTAACACATTAACAGATTCTATTATAAATGCACACAGTTCAAACAAGAATGAAGCTTTTTCTTGAAGTTTAATGTGTTTTCTTATAAATTAAAGTCAGTAGATGCGTAGATAATAATTTTTTGAAGTTACAGGCAAATTTTAGAATGGTACCCTAGCAACCATGAATTTGTGAGATATTTCCTATCAATCTGTTCAGTCTAAATTTTGATGGGAAAACATCTGAATTTTTAAGCAATTTTGATATACTTTATTAGAAGCTTTCCTTACCTGGCAAACACACAACCGTTCATTATTTGAAATTAAGATTGTGCAATATCATTTGTTTTTAACTTCTCATCCGAAAAAATAGTTTGAATTTCTAAATATATCACACAATGGTCGGTCCTTTTCACAAAGTATTTCCCTGTACTAGTCATTTACCCATGTCTTTTCGTTATGAACATGACCACAGTGGGGCGAGGTAGTCTTTTTTAAATGGCAATATTGAAAACTCAAAAAAACATTAATATCCGCAAACCACTGGCTGATTAAAAAACCTTAAAGTAGAGATGTTTATTGGCGGAAATTTTGATTAACTGCCTTCAAATTATTTTATCGAATTAAAATACATAATGTCTAGGCTAGCCGATTATCTAATGACATATTCCATGGATAATTTGAAACTAAATTTAAAATTAGGGCTGTTACTGTAAATCATTACACAAAGTCGTCAGCAGTGAACGTTAATCATGCTAGAACATTCTTTCGAGCAATCGAGGGCTATCTTGCCACTTTTGTTTCAGTTCATTTGGAAAATAGCATATATTTTTTAGCTTGTATTAGCTTGTCGTTTGTCTTTTAGACTTATAACTTTGAAGTACGGTGGAAATTTCAAAAATCACATCTCGCTAAATTTAATTGTGAAATAACAAGTCTTCCGATGTACAATCCTGTAATACATTTATTTTATATAACATGGATTTCAACAAAAATCAACTCACGATGCGCACTATAATAAACAAGACTATTGCCAAGCAATATAAGTCCCCTACCGGTGAAACTACACCATTTTCAGATTTATTTATTTATATATATTTTTTGCCATAGCAATAAAAAATAAAATTACGTACATAATGTCCATATTGCCATCTGTCTATGTTTCAAGTTTCATGAAAAAATATGAAGAACTTTTAAAGTTATCGCTGCATCCAGAAAAGTGTGACAGACTGACTGACAGACAGACAGACAGACAGACAGACAGACAGACAGACTTACAGACAGAGCGCGAACCATACGTCTCCTCCGGTTTCACCGGTAGGGGACAAAAATATGAGCATCATTTCATACAAAGAATCACGTCATTATTACGTTGTGGTTTACACACACTCAGCGTCAAGGCCCGATCAATCAACGTCTCATTTAACAGGATTTCACATATTTAGAAATATACACAAAACAAGCTTTATTTTTAAACACAACTTTGCGTCAATTAATAAAACGTCTATTTAATAAAAAAATTATAGTATCATTAGTTTTGCAACAATATGTAGCTACAATAAAAAGTAGTTGTTTCGTTGACGTGGATACTTTTACTTAATACATTTGTTTCAATAGATTCTGAATTAATTTATTTTTTGTTAATATGAAGTAAAAATGATATAGTATGATTTCAAGAAAAGGAAAGCATATATAACTGTGAGTATTTATATTGCATAACCCATCAATAAGTGGACTTTCACAACAAAAATATAAAGTCATACTACCCAGTACAAGACGAACAAACATGTCATGAATTATGTTGCATATCGCATAATAAATGTCAAAAAAAGAAGATAAAAAGTACGTATACATATAAAAAAGATTGCAAACAAAACATTATTATCACAGAATCATGTGTTTCCGAGTCCATGCAGGGCAAAAAAGTGAAGAATTTGTCCTAGAACGTTCAGAATCCACGAAGTCGTATTCCACCAAACAAAATTCAATTCAGCAAGAACATAAAATCGTGTATACTCAATCAGTTGTTTTAAAAATGAATCTGCGATGGCAATCAACGCTGGAAAAGTTCGCACTCTCGATACCCAACATTGATGCACTCTCTTAGCTGAAAAACAAAACGTCACTCATGAAAACGAAAGTTTTGATTGGGTACCATTCAACACAAATACTGTTGCATTTTTTATGGCGCACTTATACATTTAGGCGTGTGTTTATTTTTGTGAGAAGATGAACAAAAAATTATGACGAACGTCATTTAATGTAATAACATCGGTTAAAGTGTGCGTGCGTTTATATAAAACACTTATATCTAAATTTTTAAATATATGTATTTTTTTCTTCGAACTTCATTCAATCATCGTTCGAATTTTATTGTCACTTATGTTCATCTTAATTGTTCATTTTCAAAATTTACTGCTGTTGATGATGATTTATGATATGTTGACAAATACTCTTAAATTCGCGAAGAAAAGCATGTACATGTTAACGTAATATTAAAAGTGATGAGACGGTGGTGGCGGGGTATATGACATGTGTTGATGATTACAATAGTGATGACGAAGACGGACATGTTACATGTAATGTTCAATCGCCGATCCCGATGCATGTGCGTTTTGTCACCATAACAGAGAGATAGGTGTCCTCCGGGCACTCCGGTTGTCCCACCACAGCATAAGACCACACCAAAATTAAATAACTTATATTAAACACTACTTAGTCGGAAATTGCAGCTATATTCCAAAAATGTCTCCCACCTTTAGTGAGTCTGTTAAGCACATTATATAAGAATGCTGGGACACAACATTTTAAGTTACATTCCTGGGTGGAACAAACACGGATATTTCTAAATTTCAGTTTTTAATACGACTGAATTGTTAGCTCGCAAAAGTGGTCGTTATTATATTATGTTCTTAAAAATAAAGTACATAAGATTGAGAATTTAAGATGCCGCATAAACTGAAACACCATGTCCTATTTTCCGAATTCAACTACCCTAAGCTGCGTGTAAGTATTAATAAAACTTTAGAACATCATTTGTAAAAGAAAGCGATCGGACCCAAATAGTGCATATTGCTTACCTAAGCAATAATACAGACTTACCTAGTTTTCATGTACAGAACTGCTCAAATGTGCAAACATGTGTATAAATGTGAGAAAATAATGAGTAGTTCATACTCAACTCTTAGTGGAACAAATCAAATGTTTCCATGGCACCTACACATAACAGAAATATATAATAAAAAACTCACATACACATTTTAATTCAAGACGCGTTTTTTTCTATTGTAAATGAAGATGAAAATTTGAGAGCAAAATAGTGACATGTTCACACATTGTATGCCCCCTCCCCCCGCCATGATAAACGCGGAAAAAGCATATAGTGTTATCCGTGTGCGTGTGTGTGTTTATGTGGGGCATTACGTGTCCGGGTCATAACTTTTTTGTACATGATGACATTTCAAAATAAATAAAAATTAACTGATCACAGTGAACACTTGGGAGTTTGTGCATATATATATATATATATATATATATATATATATATATATATATATATATATATATATATATATATAACTTGTCCGTGCATAATGTTTTTACAGCCATGTCGGTCGCTTCAAGATCAATATCACAGTGGACGCTTGAAGTTGTTTGCATATCCCTTATACATTGTATGTTTATTGTGAAAGTACATTTTCATTTTCGTCCGTAATGTTGTTGTGTATGATGTGATTACAAATTCCAGACTACGTGTTGCGTGAAACAACCATTTTGTCAAGGTCTTCAAGGTCAAGGTCACAGTGATTACGTAAACTTTTCGGATGACATGAAGCTCGTGTAAAAGGTTAACTTCCACAAAGCACCGATGACTTGAGAAACCTTAAGTATATTGAACACATTTGTATCAATAGGTCTCTTTGATACAATGATTCGGATTTTTGTGACTGCAGTGATTTGTGATGAACAGTGTGGCTTTGTGTACATTATTTCACGCCGACATTTTGCTTGCCCCAACAATGGTGCTCGCTTTTAGGTCAATATCACAATTGTTAATTACGCTTATGCGTATTTAAAGTTGAAAAGAACTGGTACATACATGCTGTGTTTACTTTTTTTGTTAAAATTATGTCGGCAACACAACATTCGTGTCTGCGTCCAGTAATATACTGCGGGGCATCATTGACTTTTGCAAACATTTCTAGATGATCGAATAAAAAATGTCATTTAATGAATAAATAAACAATAATATAATATTGTAAATAGTCTAAAGTACTTATAATAGAATGAAAAGAAATGTTGAATGTAACAGTCTGCGCGCCATGGGATTCGAGCCCAGGACATCTCGCGGTAAAAGGTAATGATCTACCTCTACAACTCTGAAGCATTTGATTTACAACGTCAATTATTGGGACTGCTATCTTGTTTGATTGAGATCAAATTTTTGTAGCTTATCGCTCGTACTGACAAAGCGTTCGATGTGACGGTCATTTAGAGGCGATATTACACGAACTTAATAACAGTTAAATGCAACAATTTCTTTTTAAAGAAATCATTGTCCTGCAACTATTTCGAATAATCAAAAGGGGTTGTGTAATGCCAAAAGCCTCAGTTACTCGTGTCGCATTGTTATTCACGAAATCCCCATGCTAATGTGTCAGCAATTTTAACCAAAAAAAAATTCACGATTGTTTAATACCAAAAAATGTGCCTTTCTTTTGTCCCTGTAATTAACACTTTGTACTTTTTACCCATGTCAAGATTGTGTCTGTCCGTTTTAGTTAAATGTTTCATTGCGAACAGTTAAAATGGTATCTACTGATTAAAAAAAAATCAATTTGGTGTGTTAATGATAAATTTCAGGTCTTAAAAGTTGTCACTCGAAATTTGAAACAAATGTATTTGCAGTAACAGTTGGTGTAGTATAACCTTAAAACTGTTAGTGTCATACAACCTGACTCTTCAATTTAGAGGTACGATTCATAGTCAAAATGGTGGCAAGAAAGCGTTTTCATTTTGAAGAAAGAATAACAATAAATATATGTAAAGTAAGTAAACCAAGTACAGTGTATGTTTTCATCCTGTCTTTGCAGTTTCTGCCATTATGTCCCTACTAATGAGTATATGATATGAAGATTAAATGTGCTAAGCCCTACCCATTTCAATAAAAATCCCATAATACCTTGCGTATTTCTTAGCAGTTACTGTCTATGCAATAACAACGGTAAACTGTTACTGCAAATACACATTTTATAACTGCAGAAATATTTGCTAAGTGTTTGGTGTTTTCAGACTATTTTAACCAACCTCATAGTTGTCATTATAATTTTAATGTTATTTTTTTTTTTAAATATATCATTGCATGTTAATCTCATACACACAATATATTTGTGTAAGCGATAAAAGCTTCTTTTTTTGTTATTGCAGATACAATAAATTGTTACTGTACAGACATTTAAGGTATTTTATTAATTCATTGATGAAATCAGTAATGATGCAGATAAAGTAATTTCGTTGACATATTGGGTGATTTTTGTTGATAATATTTCCTGTTTGTAATCATTTAATTGGTATTAAACATTGCAAAATAATCAAATTTCAACAATAAAAGTTTCTGAAAATACTGGTATCTGTACAGAAAATACATTCAACAAAAAAAATGTTCATTTATCGTATTGAATAATCATTTACTTCCATATACAGGTTTCTTTTAAACTTTGCAATCAAAACTTTTCTCGCTACATTTGGTTACATTTCAATGTTTCTAAACTAAAATGTATAAAAGCAGCAACGTGTTCGTTATGTCGTTACTACAAAGATCTTCACTGTTAACGTAAAGGCATTTTAAGGAATATTTCTTATGCATCTGGTACACACTCAATGATCAGTAACACTATTTTGACTTATTTAGAAGATATTTTCAATTCAGTGATTTAATGGCTATGTTTATTATAAATATCAAATACAAATTAGTAAATATATCAGCTGTTCAAAAGTGTTACTGCAAATACATTAACTGTTATTACAGAGAAATATACAAACGTTTTCATACAATTTAGCGATTTGAAAAATATATAGAGCTCTGAAAATATTAAAAATGGAAATCCAATAAGATCAGTTTATCCTTAGAAAGAAAACGTCAATGTTAGAGATTTTAATAGATTAATATTGCCACGTACGCAAACAAGTTCAGAGCCAGTCAATATTATGTGGACAAGTCATAGACAAGATATTTCGCTTGAGCACTGGGTACCTAATCATTTTGTACCTTTAGTGCCATTTATAACTCCCGATAAAGACTGTGAGACCACTGCTGCAGTAAATAGAACAGTAGAGAGTGAACAGCCCGATACATGTGACACAGATACAAATACGTTGAAGGAAATATTGCCAAATTCAAAGAATGAATGTAATGAAACCGAGAAAACCACTGCTGAAGTAAATAGAAAAGTAAAGAGTGAAAAATCTGAAACATGTGACGCAGATATATTGAAGGAAACATTGCCAAACACAAAAAATGAACGTAACGAAACCGAAAAAAACCACAGCTGAAGTAAATAATAGAACAGTACAGAGTGAGAATCTTGAAACATGTGACACAGATACATTAAAGGAAACGTTGCAAAATGCAAACAATGATTGTAACAAAACCAATAAAACCACAGCTAAAGTAAATAAAACAGAAGATAGTGAAAAGCAAGATATATTTTACACAGATGCATCGACTGAAACATGGCCAAATACAAAGAATGAATGTAACAGTACTGTTAACACGAAAGCTTAAACTGAACGTTGTAGTATCAATAAATAAACTGACAAACCAATTGATAAAGGAAGGAAAACTGGATACAAAAGATAATGTTTCTAATACATAATCGCTTCCTGATGACAATGTAGATAAAACTGAAAAAGAAATTCAGTTTGAAAAGCCAGACATGAAACACTTGTTAAGCAAATATGTGATTATCAACTTTGGAGGCAAACCATATCCTGGAAAAGTGATTAACATACATGACACAGATGTGGAAGTTGTTTGTGAAACAAACGGGTTTAAAGAACGAAATTTTTTTACTGGCCAAAAGCAATTAAATACATTGCTTGGTATAATTACGACGAAGTAGTAACAACTATTCCTAAACCTAGACATATTCGAAAAACAAACCGTTTTGAAATTGAAGAGAACTGTTGGAACAAAATGAAGAGGGATAAAGGTTCACTTGGAGAAGCAAGATCTGAATCAAATAAAGTTAACCCCATTGATTTATGTAAACCATAAGAAACATTGGCAGATGGACATTCATTGGAAGAGAAAAATGAACATATTGACAGCAAAAAAAATAGAGACAGATACATAAATATTGATAAGAAAGAATCATATACACACATGGAAAATATTTATTCTGTCGATGAATTGGATGAAACTAGTGGCAGAATGATTGATGAAAATGTCAATGAAGTAAAGTTTGAATTACCAGATATCAAAGACACCTTGAGTAAATAGGTGATCGTTAACTTTAACGGAAGACCATATCCTGGAAAAGTTATCGAAGTAGATGAAGAAGTGGAGGAAGTCACTTGTATGCACCAAGTTGGAATGAAGAATTCAAACTGCTTCTATCTCTTAAATTAGTTAAGGACATTTCTTTGTATGATTATGATCAAATAGTTACTGTAAAACCTGAGCCAAAGCCGATAGGAAATACAAACCAATTCAAAGTTGATGAATTCATATGGCATGAATCTCCAAAAAAAACTGTAAACTTTTTTCGAGTTTGAAAGAGGAACGTTGGTGTTAATAAAAAGTGTTGTAATTTACTGTTGTACTTAAGTTACTATCACTTTGCTTATGATGAGTAAAAGACTTGTAACAATTAAGATACTAACTGTTGTAAATAAGATTGTATCATTTTGGGTAGTATGGTGAAATAAATAGTTTGATTTTTTTCTTCTAAAATCATCTTACAAATATCTTATACATTGTTTTGAATTGAAAACTTATTATCATTTTGAATTTAACGAGTAAAACAACTTGTTAGAATATTTGATCAAGATTAAAACTGTTGCAATAAGGTAAATTTCATTGCTGTAATTAAGATATCGTCATAGTTATGTTTTCATGAGTAACAATCATAGTATCAGAAATCAATTAATATCAATTCTTGTTTTAACATTTTTTCTAAATTAACAGAAGTCGTTAAACAAATTCGTTTTGTTTTAACAGAAAATAAGTGGTTTGATTATTAATGTTTTGCTCTAGAATGCTATATAGATCGGCTGAAAATTTGCACTCTAAAAGCAGTCATAAAACTTGAAGTATTTACTTTTAGTCTTTGCAGTAACATATTTTTTTTTTGGCAGTAACGTTGATAATAGCACATAGCCATTTGGAATTATTTACTCAACACAAAGTCTAGTATACTGAATATACTGAATATATAATTCTAATTAACATTACAAAAAATTTACTTTGAAATAGTTAATCTTGTGACAATTCTTACTATAATGATCAGCATTTCTTTTTGCAGTAACAAAACTGTTCCTTACAGTAACGGAAAATATTGTTAGAATTTTGTTATGTTAAACGAAAGCATTCTAGTAACATAGGTTCAATGTTAAAGTTAGACGTTTATCAATACTTTGTTTGTATCAAGTATATAGTTTAAATTTTGATTAAATTGATGAAACATTTACAATTTATAAATGTTTTGTCCTTTCAGTAACGGTGAATGGTCATTGCAATAACAGAAAAAAATATTTGAAGTAATGTTAATAATAAAACTTAATCCTTTCAGATTATATGCTGAACAGAACGTATTGGACACTGCTTATAAACATACATAAAAAATACAGAGAAAAAGTTAATCTAGTGACAAATCTAACTGTAATGATCAGCAAGTGTCTTTACAGTTACAGTACTGTTCCTTACAGTAACGGCAAATATTGTTTAGAATTCTGTAGTGTTAAACGAAAGCATTCTAGTCACATTTGTTCAATGTTTTAGTTAAGACATGTATCGATACTATGTTTGTATTTAGTTAATAGTTTCAACTTTGATGTTAAACTGATGAAACATATACGATGTATTTATGTGTTGTCCTTTCAGATACGGTGAATGGTCTTTGCAATAACAAATCCAGAGTGTGCATGACAGGAAAAATGATCAGTTTATCTTATAAAATACGCCAAATATGTTTTTAAAACATCATGCCTATTGTACATTAGTTATTTACACACTACACCACACGTGAAACATTGAACTTATATCACTTAGTAAATGGAAGCGTCGAATAAAATTATTCCTGCATAACCGTGTTTTAGCAAGAGTGATTGGATCTGTTAGTGCATGTTTTGTTGAGAAAAAATCTAAAACCTCTTTGTGTCATATAGTTTTTCCATCTTATCATATTTTATGTGACAACAAAGCCAACTGTAAATATTGGCCGAAAATACACTTTCTCAAGAATTTAGTATTTGTTACTGCAAAGACAACACATAGCAACAGGTGACCTTTGATATTTGTCCGTTTAGTGATTGAGAGTGAATTAAGCTTGTATTTGTCCATATTCCAAATATACAAATGCCTCCTTAATTTCTTACGACAAAAAGAGTAAATCTTTATCAGATTAATATTTCGACATTGTGAATATCCCTTTTCCTTCCAAAAAAAACCCCTCAAATACCACAAGAGTCCGTTAACGGTAAAAATGAAGAACATTTCGAAGTTTAACAGAGTAATACACATATAGTCCGAAATAAACATATAACGAGACCAGATTGATTCATGTCGAAAACAAGCGGCCACGTAGCCAGTCCATATAAATGAGTATATATAGACAAAACAAAATTAATTACCATAATGATTATTTAGCCCCACTCTCAATGCTATTTTTAATCAATCAAGTATATGAATTATTGGTGAAAATTTCTCAGAAATCAATGGCTCTCACTCTGTAGTTCCTGTGACGATTTGGACGACTGTCCAACATGATCGATTTATTATAACCACAGACATATATTATATTTTTGTGAATGTTCGATCATGAAGTCATGTGCAATTCTCTTAATAAGCGGTGGTGGATAAATCTTGCAAATACCACAGCTGCTGTTAACAAAACTAATGTTTCACTTTGTGCACTTTTCTCAAATTGGCGTGATGTATGGGCATTTGAGACACCCGGTGTGCGCTTTGGGCATCGGTGGAGGCGTGAGGGTTGTTCGGGCCGTGGAGTCCATAGGCTTGTGCTTTTGAATGGTGTAGTTTAATGGTGCACGTGCGTAATTTCGAGTTAAGGCTTAGAGTCTGACGTGTATTAATAATATTGCACTATTTGCATGCAACACATGTGCTTATTAAAACATGCGTATAACGACGTGTCCTACATAGTTGATTTAGTATAGTTTCAGTTCTTTATATATGTATGAGAAGGATGTCGCAACGTTTACGGACATCTCGAGACGTTTCAACTTAGCGGTGCCAATGAGGTCGATCTCTGTTGCGCATTGGGGACATACGATCGTCAGAAGAATTATTGTGTGCGTGTATGTTTAGAAATCCCTATCAAATACAAACACGCGCTCCTAGTTTGTATTTGTGTTATTATTTATTAGGAAAGAAATTGTTAAGTTGTTGTTGATAATGATGAGGAGGATTTAACAGTATTTTGAGAATAGAGAAACATAAATTGACTCATGGCTATGAGTAATAGCATACTTGTGTCATATTACAAGATGCAGCAGAATTAAAGTTAAACTCTATCCTTGATGATAATAAAAACTTGATTTCAGTTCTGAAGTATTCTGAAGTATTTTTCCAAGATTTGCTCAATAAAGTTTGAACTCCTTTGTGTAAAAAGTTTTAGCGAACGAATTCTATTTTTTTTGCATGAGAATTCTTTCAATTTAAAAATGCAGTGATGGCCCAAAAGTGCACTTACAATAACAAAGAACTGCTTGAACGTCTAAAATGTAGCACTGCATTATTGTTATTGAACAGAAAACTTGTTGTATTTGAAAAAATAACAACATGAAACCCAGGGATAACAGATAAAATCGAACGGAGTTGCATACATATGTCTTCATATGTTGCAGTATCAAGTGGAATGATATTTATATCGTATACTTGTTTCACAGCTAAAACCATTAGTTATTTATTGTCTTCCCAGTGGAAGATCCTGCACTTATATTTTAAGTAAACATATAATACAACATGAATAACTGTAAATTTACAACTGTATTTAGTACGTGATCAATATGTATGCAGTATTCGCACATACATAAAAACTTACGAAAATGACACATAGGTCAAGACAAACTAGTAAGTGCCTTTTTCTCTTTTTAAGTACCTCTTGGCTTACACTTATTGATTTACTTTTGTACCTTAATACAAATCCGTTCAAAATCCTCCACAAGTATGTATATCATGCTTACAAGTGAGTGAAATAATCAAGTCATGACAAAAAATGTCGTACATTTGTAGAATACAAACGTAAAAAAGAAAATAATTGCAGAATGATCATGATTGTTGCAAATATTAAACTACGTCTCACATTATATGGTTCTGTTCAAATAATCAGCATTAAACATAAGACAGAAATTAAAATGTGGACTTCAAAATTTTAGGTTAAAAAATAAATCAAATTTGCTGTATTATGAAATGTATACTAGACTATATGATTGATATTTAAATGCCATTTTAACACAAAATACACCCGTTTAAAGGTTCAGATTAAAATCATCTTTCGTTAAAGAGTTGAGAGCAATTTTTTGTGAAAATTTTTGATAATTTTAGGGCAATAAACATTTCAGCCAAGTTTGATGATAAGCGTTAAATATGGTCCTTTTTATAATCCGGTAGCCATTTTTACAGCGGTGTGGAAAGCGATAAGATTGGTTATATGCATATTATAAAAATAATGAGTGTGTGCATAGTATATCGGCAAGTTCGATAACGAGCCTTAACGCTTGAGACAGCTTTGAAAAACTGCCCATTTATTATATATTATATACAAAAAAGATGCATGTTCTGGGAAAACTGGGTTTAAAATATGTGCGTAAAGTGTAATGCCAAATTATATCGTAAAGTCAGCACAGGCTAAACAGGGACAACACTTAAAATGTATGGGCAAAAAAGCGTCGTCCAATAATAGCCTGTAAGGACTGCCTAGTTTTTCAAAACTTGCAAGTAATGTCCATTTGATGTATTTTAATACCTTTAAAAAATTCGATTAAATCGCTTGAATACGGTTGTCATGGCCACCAAAAGCTGTAAACATGAAGCAATATTCGTGTCTGACACAACTTAGACTTAGAATATCAAAGTGTTTCACAAAATGTAAGTGTGGGCCTCTTTCACATTTCTTTATATTTCCTTGATTGTTTGATTGTTATTTCATTGTATTATTGATAAAAGTTCATGGATTAAAACAGTTTTGAAATTGCTGTATTGCACACAATTTTGAAAATGATATTGTCTTAAATCGCCGACTGGTCTATCAATTAAATTTAACATAATTTATCTTAGGCTTACATTTGCCAAATTTCGTCAACTTATATTTATTCGCTGAAAAAAATGCCGCCATAGGACGGAAACGGTTTCAAAAATTGCTTTATTGAAATCATCTTGTCCGAAGCTAGAGGCTGAATTTTCTAATATTGTCAATCAATTGATTCCACGGGAAATCCGTTTACTAATTATTTATTTTTGTATTTGTTATTAACTGACCGCAATGGGGCGGGACAGTTTTCCTTATATGACAATATTTAAAACTTAAAAGATCTTCATTACCGCATCCTACTGGATGGCTAAAAAACTTTTAAGTAGAAATATTTACCCTAGGACATTTTACAAACTTCTTTCAAATTATTTTATTTCGTTGAAATACATTGTAAGTGTGCGTTTTTTTCTTTTAGTTTAGTTTAAACCTATTTATTTAAGCTCGATTGCATTGAAAGCCCTAAGCTTATATAAACGCTCTCGAGTCCGTTTCCGGGGCCTAGAACCAGTACTTGGTGTATTTAGGGGAGATCTAAAGAACGCTCCCACGGGGGGGATCGAACCCGAGACCTCCCGGTCGCTAGGCGGATACCATATCCATTACAACACAGCGACCTTTTTTTCTTTTGATGGGTTTATTGAACAATTCAAATGTCTGCTGCTTAACTTTCACAAAAAAAACACATATTGGATCCGATCAATAGCTACATATTCCTTGAATGACTTGAACTCAAATTTCAAAGTGTGGCTGTTACTGTAAACCATAACAAATTGTTGTCAATTCTTAACGTCAATCATGCAATACCATTTGTTCTTACTCATCTCTATAGTGCTTTTAATTCAGTTGAGCAATCCAGGATTATCTTGCCTCTCTGGTTGTCATTAATTTGGAAATATCACTTATTTAAAAGCTTGTATAAGGTTGTTTATTCTTCATTCGTTCGGTACTTTTTATTACAGGGATATTAAAAACCAATATCGCATAATTCAATTGTGAAAAGAAAAGAAGTCTCCCGGTGTGCAATATTGCAATCAATTTTATTTCATTTTATTATTTTATATAACATGGATTTCAACAACAAGTAACTCACGATGAACACGATAATGAAAAAATATGAACATTTAATCATGCAAAGAATCACGTCATTATTACGTTGTGGTTTACACACACTCAGCGTCAAGGCCCATTCAATCAACGTCACATTTTTACAGGATTTCCACCGTTGAGAAATATACACAACAAACAAGTTTTATTTTTAAACACAGCTTTGCGTAAATTAATAGAAAAAAGTCTGTTAAATAAATTATAGTAATATTAGTTTTGCAAAAAAATGTAGCTCCAATAAAAAAGGTATCCGTATCGTTGACGCGGTTATATTTAATTAAAAGCTTTGGTAAATTAGATACTGAAAAAAAACATATGCATTTGAAGTTATAGAGTAGGAGATATAAGAAATGGATAGCATATATTTGTGAAAATAAAAAGTCTGGCAAATTTGGCAGATGACTATCACAACAATATATACAGTCATACGCCCTAGTAGCTAGTACCAAACGAACAAATAATGTCATTATTTATGATGCATAACGAATAATAAATTATCGAAACGATGATGCAATTTAATATAAATTTATAACATTTTTTTACAAAAAAAAACAACATTGTTATCACAGATGTGTAAGTGAGTCCATGACGGTCCAACAGGTGAAGAATTCGTCCCAGAACTTTCAGAATCCACGAAGTCTTATTCCACCAAACACAATTTAACTCAGAAAGAGCATGAAATCGTTCATACTCAAACGATTATTTTTAAAATGAATCTGCGATGGCCCACAACGCTGAAAAAGTTCGCATTCTCGATACCCAACATGAATGCACTCTCTTAGCTGAACAACAAAACGTCACTCATGAAAACGCAAGTTTTTATTGGGTACCATTCAACACAAATATTGTTTGCATTTTTATGGCGCAAAAGTATCATTTCAATTTTAAGTATACATAATCATGGATTACAGCTAATATATAATTCATATTGAGGAGTTGGGATATATGGATTTTTATATACGATTTTTTAATGAAGTATGAAACATTGTCAATTTAATAGTTTAAAATTTGCTCGTTATTAATTTGTCCACATTTTGTTCAGAACGTTAATAGAATTCTTCTGATTCTATATGTTTAAAGATACTTAGAGAAAAACAAAAATCAAAAGTATGCATATTAAATATAAAGTTCAACTGCAATTGATTTCATATTAATTAATTACTTAAGTATCAGTCAGTTTCAACGGAACAAAAATTACGCTCGCAAAAAATGTCCTGCTTTATAAAATTAAAAGTGTGTTTATTTTTTGAAGAAGAGGAACAATAATTAATGACGAACGTCATTTACTGTAATAAAACCGATTAAATGTGCGTAATTAATACATTGTCTACGTGTCAATTTTAAAATATCTGTGTGTGTTTTTTCACAGTTCATTCAATCATTTTGTGCCTTGTATTGCCACTTTTGATCTTAATGTTCAAATGCTCAAAATGTAGTGTTGTTGATGTTGATTTATAATATGTTGATAATTACTTTAAATACGTGCAGAAAAGCATGTAATCGTTATATAAATAATAATGGGATGGTGGGGTATATGACATCTTGATGACCAGGATTGTGATGATGATGATGATGATGATGATGATGATGATGATGATGATGATGATGATGATGATGATGATGATGATGATGATGATGATGATGATGATGATGATGATGATGATGATGATGATGATGATGATCATGATCATGATCATGATCATGATGATCATGATGATGATCATGATGATCATGATGATCATGATGATGATCATGATGATGATGATCATCATGATGATGATGTCGATGATGGTGATGATGATGGTGATGATGATGATGATGATGATGATGTCGATGATGATGATGATGATGATGATGGTGATGATGGTTGTAGTAATAAGGATTATTTGTTGGTGATACATGTGATACAAAATATAGAAATTTACCAGTTTTCATGCTTGCCGCACGGCCCACAGGCTTGATGTTCCGGCATACAAGCGGCACGAGTGAAGTCAAACACCTCGCCAACCGCGCACTTGACAGTGCCCGCGTACTTGCCGCCCTTGCAGTGGACATATCGGTCACACCGACCCGACACATCCGGGTAGAGGCCGTCTAACTTGGTCTCGCACTCGGGCATCATTCCTCCGTGATCTCGCGGGATCATGTCCAGGGGAACACATTGGTTAAAGTCTGGATGGAATAACTGCGTCCGTCCGCTCTCGTCTGCTTTGCACGTGTTGTGCTCCACGGTCCGGTCTTTGTAGCAGACGACATAGTATGGACTCCACAGTTTCGCCTCGTGCGGTGCAAGACCGCTGGGTTTCCCCTCACATTTGCCGAACTGGACATTGCAAGGAATACAGTGGGCTGCTACGCAGCCGTTCCTTCTGTAGTCGCCTAAGTGGCAAGCAAAACGCGAATGAGAAATGTAATTTATTTATTTTTTTAATTTAAAAATTCATATAAATCAATGATACAACAATAGAACGATCATTTAAGTGTGCAGAAAATACGACATTCACATAACTAAGTTGTCACGTATACTTACAAGCATCTTTAAATTCACGTCTAGATCCACACTTCACTTTTTCAAAATGTTCACACTGCTTGGTCTCCGCGTTGAAGAGTTCGGGGTACGGACACTCGACCATATGTTGCTCCAGCAACCGAGGAACGTCCTGGTAGCGAACGCTGCAGTTGTAGTACGCCTGACATTCCGTGGGATGGGCGATTATGCCGCCAAACATGTTGCAACGCTCTTCGATAGACAGCGGACCTGGTAATTTGAAATATATATCACGTAAACGGGAAGTATTAACACATATTTGGCACATTGCTATATTAGTGGAAATGAATTTACATGTTTGTTCAAGTTTGTTTGTTTTTATTTGTAAATGTTTATTTTGCGAAACGCCACAGTAGACAATTAATGTGTTTATTTTAAAATAAGTTCGGAAACAATAAAACGAAACAACCGGAAATTACTCATGAGCGTCGGGGGTGATTGGTAATCCGTCCGTCACCGGCACGCCGCCTTCCATTTTGCAGTCGTCAAATACGCTGCCTTCGGGCACACACACGTTAACGCTCGTGCTGAATTTGGAACGCGCGGGGCACGGGGGCATCTCGACTGGCCGCCCGAACACGCACAGGTAATAGCCCTTGCAGTCCGCCTTCGGGATTATTTGGTAGCCGCTCTTGTTGCACTGCGGGTCAGCGATGGGTGCCGCGCTTATAAGTCCCGCAACAATCAGAAGTACAGCGATATACAACATTTTTTATATTTAAATTCGTAAAATCAGTTTTCTCCTTAAAATCGGCATGATGCTAAACTGCTTTTTTCTTATAGTTACTTAATTCCCAGTTTACTATCCCGTCTTGTATGTTTGAGATTGGTAGCTCAATTGATCGAGATTGGCAAACGCCGACAGCTTTTATACCCACAGAAGCCCACCTTTGGGCTGGTCCTTCCTCATTCTGTAAACAAAACCTTCCTATGAAATGACGTAAGCGCATACTTTCAATGGCAAAGGATTTCGTTGTCATTGCGGAGGTTTCATAGATATGTAATAACTCACAGTTAAGACACAATTAATTATATATATGGTCCTAAAAATAGAATGCATCAATTCATGAAATGCATGTTAATATACGATGTTGAGGAAAATTCGCAATATTGATGCACCACTACACTTACTTCATTGATTGAGGCGGTGTTAAACGCGGGCTTGTGGTTTATTACGGCGTGTCAGTGGTAAATAAGTGGCGGAAATATCGTTGCCACGTTCAATGGTTTGCGTTTATGATTATAGTAACTGCTTTTATTTATCACACAGTTGCTATCGTTATTTTTCCGCCCTCTCGTGTTATTAATTTTTCTAGCTGTTTACATTTTTTTTAAATACGTTAATACAACAATAGCAGCGACAACTTAAAACAATGTAAGACCAACTGCTGTTGTAACTTCAGCAGTAACAACATCAACAGTTAACAAACTTCAACTTAATCAGCGGCAATAAATACAACGAGAACTTACAACAGTTATAACGAGAGTGTATGCCAACACCATAACCATGACTACACATTAGTCGAATATACAAAAAACCGTCTTTAAACATACAAGTCTATTACCCAAATTGGCAACATTAATGCGGACTGAAGATTTCGGAGCAGTTTATGTTGCTTCTAGTCAAAATAAAACATATTTTATTAGCATTTGTAACGAGGGAAGATAATATGTTTAGCGTTAACAAGTTGTGATCGTGATGGACATACATTTTTCATATCAAGGCGACGTTTAATTCAGACATTTATATAATATAATTTGAAGAATTTGAGTTGCGGTCTTTCTCTTAAATAAGGTCTTAATTTTTTCTGCTGTTATATTGATATACGCGTATGTTGTTTTTTTCATGTACAATACAGAAAATTATGTATAACCATTTATTTGGTTATTTTCAGGCATTTTTATGAATGCGTCGTGGCAATCATAACCAACTTTTAGTTTTTCCTTAATTAAATGCAACTTAAGTTCGACCGATCCTTGTACAATACGTAAAATGGGCAGTGGCGACAGGAGAAAAAAAGCACAGATAATGCAACGTTAGCGTTTGTGACGGCTGTTATATCCTGAAATGAGTATTTTCTAGACACTTTTTAGGAGAAAATGCAGCAAATAAGATTTGTCTAAATTTACAAATAACGCACTTTTTTGCACTCATAAGCATGTGTTAATCATATAAAGTCAAAGGAAATGTAAACAGTTGAAAAAGCACGCGCTGGTATTTTTACACTTAAGGCAACGTAAATGCTGGTTGCGGCTGTAAAGGTCAGAAATATGTACTATTTAAACACTATTTAAGGGAGATATGCATCAATAAGGTTTGTTAAAATAATTATATAACACACGTTTTTTTTTGCATTTATATGCACGTTTGGGTCCTAAAACATCAAAGTAGATGAAAAAGAAGCGAGAAAACAAGTACTGGTATTTCAAATTTTGATTGTAAGTGGGTGAATATTTATATACATTTTCGTTCATTGAATCATTAATAATGTTTCCTTGTAAATGTTGTTATACGGTAATTTTTCAATTGTTTTTGCAGAGGTTTTAAACTGACTATTAAGTAGCGTAATATTTTATTATGACAATTAAGAAGAGTGATATTGTGCCCCAATTGATTACCGTTAATTTGTATGAAAATTAATTATAACACTATTTAAAATGGCTGTCTGGTTAGCTCAGTGGTTTGGTACATGCGCTTCTCATCTCTGCAACCCGGGTTTAATCCCCAATCCCAATGCATGTGCGTTTGGTAAGTAGTCACCAAAACGGACAGAAAGACCAAAATTGAATTAGAGCTTTGTCACAGACGTGACGTATACCCCACATGCTGCATTGACACATAATATTTTGCATGTTGTCTTCACAAAACAAGAGAAACTAATTTATGGCGATTTTTAATAATTATTATGCCATTATCATTTATGGCAATTTTGACATTTGAACTCTTGAATTCTTTCGCATAACACGCCGTACAATGAACACAATTGAATGTGCAAAACTATTTCAAAATCTCACAATGAACGACATAGTTATGGCCCGGACAAGCTCATTTATGGCCATTTTTGACCTCTGAACTCCAAGTGTGACCTTGACCTTGGAGATATCGACGTAATTCTTTCGCATGACACACCGTCCAATGATGGTGAACACATGTGCCAAATGATTTTAAAATCTCACAATGAACGACGTAGTTATGGTCCGGACAATCTCATTTATGAACATTTTTGACCTTTGAACTGAAAGTGTCACCTTGACCTTAGAGACATCGACGTAATTCTTTCGCATGACACACCGTCTAATGATGGTGAACAAATTTTCCAAATGATTTTAAAATCTCACAATGAACGACGTAATTATGGCCCGTACAAGGTCATTTATTGCCATTTTTTGACCTTTGAACGTAAAGTGTGACCTTGACCTTGGAGATATCGACATAATTATTTCGCATGACACATCGTCCAATGATGGTGAACAAATATGCAAAATGATTTTTAAATTTCAAAATGACCGACGTAGTTATGGCCCGTACAAGCTCATTTTTGGCCATTTTTGACCTTTGAACTAAAAGTGTAACCTTGACCTTGGATATATCGACGTTATTATTTCGCATGACACACCGTCCAATGATGGTAAACAAATATGCCAAATGATTTTAAAATCTCAAAATGAACGACGTAGTAATGGCTCGTACAAGCTCATTTATGGCCGTTTTTGACCTTTTAACTAAAAATGTGAACTTGACCTTGGAGATATCGACGTAATTCTTTCGCATGACACACCGTCCAATGATGGTGAACAAATGTGCCAAATGATTTTAAATCTCAAAATGAACGACATAGTTATGGCCCGTACAAGCTCATTTATGGCCATTTTTGACCTCTGAACTCCAAGTGTGTCCATGACCTTGGAGATATCGACGTAGTTCTTTCGCATGACACACCGTCCAATGATGGTGAACAAATGTGCCAAATGATTTTAAAATCTCACAATGAACGACGTATTTATGGTCCGGACAATCTCATTTATGAACATTTTTGACCTTTGAACTGAAAGTGTCACCTTGACCTTGGAGACATCGACGTAATTTTTTCGCATGACACACCGTCTAATGATGGTGAACAAATGTTCCAAATGATTTTAAAATCTCACAATGAACGACGTAATTATGGCCCGTACAAGGTCATTTATGGCCATTTTTTGACCTTTGAACGTAAAGTGTGACCTTGACCTTGGAGATATCGACATAATTATTTCGCATGACACATCGTCCAATGATGGTGAACAAATATGCAAAATGATTTTTAAATTTCAAAATGACCGACGTAGTTATGGCCCGTACAAGCTCATTTTTGGCCATTTTTGACCTTTGAACTAAAAGTGTAACCTTGATCTTGGATATATCGACGTTATTATTTCGCATGACACACCGTCCAATGATGGTGAACAAATATGCCAAATGATTTTAAAATCTCAAAATGAACGACGTAGTAATGGCTCGTACAAGCTCATTTATGGCCGTTTTTGACCTTTTAACTAAAAATGTGAACTTGACCTTGGAGATATCGACGTAATTCTTTCGCATGACACACCGTCCAATGATGGTGAACAAATGTGCCAAATGATTTTAAATCTCAAAATGAACGACATAGTTATGGCCCGTACAAGCTCATTTATGGCCATTTTTGACCTTTGAACTAAAAGTGTGACCTTGACCTTGGAGATATTGACGTAATGACACACCGTCCAATGATGGTGAACAAATGTGCCGAATATATTAAAATCTCAAAATAAATGACAAAGTCATGGCCCGGACAAGCTCATTTATGGTTAACTCCAAGTGTGACCTTGACCTTGGAGATATCGACGTACTTCTTTCGCATGACACACTGTCCCATGATGGTGAACAAACGTACTAAGTCATTTTAAAATCTAACGATTAATGACATAGTTATGGCCTGGACAAATTTCGGTATAAAACGCACTAAGTGACCCCGTGACCTAGTTTTTGACCCGGCATGACCCATAATCAACCTTGACCTAGACATCATCTAGATACAACTTCTGACCAAGCTTAGTGAAGATCGGATGAAATTTTCAGGACAGACAGACCGACTGAATAGTGCATATTGCTCACTTAAGCAATAATACAGACTTACCTAGTTTTCATATACAAAACTGCTTAAATGTGCAAATATATATTTAAATATGAGAAAATAATGAATAGTTCATAATCAATTCTTAGTGGAACAAATGAAATGTTTCCATGGCACCTAAATATAACAGAAATATAAAAAAAACGCACATAAACATTTTAATTCAAGATATGTTTTTCATATTGTAAAAGGAAGATGAAATTTTGAGAGGAAAAGAGTGACATGTTCACACATTTTATGCTCCCCTCCGCCGCCATGATAAACGCGGTCAGGCCTATAGTATTATCTACGGAGGCATAGAGGTGATATTGACTCTTCTTTTTTTTTTAAATCACTCCTTTTTTAAATTGCACTCCTCTTGTTTCTTTCTCGTTACCACGACATACTAACTCGAGGGAATTACTAACTAACTCGTGGGAACGAGTAAGCTATGTCGTTGGAATGAATTACTATGTCGAGGGAACGAGATAGAAAAAAAAGAGGAGTGCATATCTAACAAAAAGAAGAGTGCAATGAAAAAAGAGCAGTGCAGTAAATAAAGGAGTGCATTGAACATTTCTCTGCATCTTTTTTTCATTGCGCTCAACTTCATGGGAACGAGTTAGCTATGTCGTGGGAACGAATGACTAAGTCGAGGGAACAAGATGGAAAAAAGGAGTGCAAAACTAATCAAAAATTTTAGTTTTACACTCCTCTTTGTACTTAAGTTTTCACAGTCCTCTTTTTTTCTCTTTACTTTTAATGCCTGAAGTTAGTATGTCGTGGGAAAGAGATAGAAAATACAGGAATGCAATTTAAAACCATAAGTTGCGCGGCAGAGGCCGACGCGTATCCCCACGCCGCATAGATGTTACATTAAAAGGCAATTTTGAGTGAGCAAGGCCTATGTTGATGGGGCCCCGGGTCGGGTAATGTGAACATGGATGGTCGAGATAGACCGTGTTGTTATAAGGGATGTTCAATATTTATTTGAAGTCAATTGGATAATAAATGAAGAAGTTATGTTAAAACAAAAATTTGGGTGGGCGTGGTCTATGTGGGCGGGGCGCCCCAGGGCTGGTAATGGGACCATGCATAGTTGAGATTGACCGTATTGTCATAAGAGAAGTTCAGTTTCAATTAGAAGTGAATCGGTGTAGAAATGAAAATGTTATAGTAAAAGGCAATTTTGGGTGGGCGTGGTTTATGTGGGCGGGGCGCCCCAGGGTTGGTAATGGGGCCATGCATAGTTGAGATTGACCGTATTCTCATAAGAGATGTTCAGTATCAATTTGAAGTAAATCGTTGTAGAAATGAAGAAGATAATGTCAAATAACCTAAACAAATGAGTGAAAATCTCTGACCCGGCTCCATCCCAACCACCATAACTTTTGACCCAGGGGTCAGATCAAAATTCAAAATAGTGCACTGTCGCACATATGCTCAGAGCTACCATGTGCTTAATTTTGTAGGTTCTAGTGCTAATAGTGTAGGAGGAGATAGTGGCCAGGACGAACGGATGGTCGGACAGACGGCGGAGATAACCACATAATCCCCCGCTCCAATCTGGAGCGTGGGGATAATCAATGAAAAATAAAAATAAAAGTACTGACAGTACTGGTGTGACGATGCGTTTGAAGAGGATGGATATAAAAGCATCATTTTAAGTGTATATACATTACCACAAGTGTGTACGTGGGTTAAAAAAATTTGGGTACGAAAAACAATTTGGGTACGAAAATTGTGGGTCGAAAAAATTATGCTAAAACAACAATTTGGGTACGAAAAACAAATTGAGTACGAAAAAAATAGGTACCAAAAAAAAGTTGGGTAGGAAAAAAATTGGGTACGAATAAAAATTGGGTACTACGAAACAAAATTTGGGTAGGAAAAAAAATAGTTAGGAAAAAAATTGAGTACGGAAAAAAATTGGGTACAAAAAAAAATTGTGTTCGAAAAAAAATTGGGTACGAAAAAATTTCGGTACGAAAAACAAATTAGGTACGAAAAGAAATTGGGTACGAACAAAAATTTGAGTACGACAAAAATAATTGGGTACGGAAAAAAAAATTGGGTAAAAAAAATATTGGGTATGAAAATTTTTGGGTACGAAAAAAACTTAAGTGTACGGGGAAAATTGGGAAACGAAAAAAATAGGTACGGAAAAAATTGGGTACGAACAATTTTCGGTACGAAATAAAATTGGGGGTACGGGGAAGTAGTACCCGTGGACCTCTCGATAAATTTGAAAAGGACGGGAACCAAGCTGCCTTTACCTTTATAAATGGCCCTGGGGTGGGTTATGTGGACATGGATGGTCGAGAGACCGTGTTGTCATAAGAGATGTTCAGTATTTATTTGAACTCAATTGGTGAATAAATGAAGAAGTCATGTTAAAACAAAATTTTGGTTGTGCGTGGTCGGCCACTATCTCCTCCTACATTATTAGCACTAGTACCTTGAAACTTGCACACATGGTAGCTATGAGCATATGTGCGACGGTGCACTGTTTTGGAATTTTGATCTGACCCCTGGGTCAAAAGTTATTATCATGTGCGCCGCATGTTGTAAGTAAAATGAATGAAAATGTCCTCATTTTAGCCCATTTTACCCCCATAACGTTTGACCCAGGGGTCAGATAAAAATTCCAAGTAGTGCACCGTCGCACATATGCTCAAAGCTACCATGTGTGTTAGTTTCAAGGTTCTAGTGCTAATAGTGTAGGAGGAGATTGTGGTCAGGACAAACGGACAGAACACGGAGATCCCAACAATATCCCCATGCTTTTAAAAGCGTGGGGATAAAAAAGAAAAGTCTATGCCAACGTAGTTACCCCTGTGCGTGCGGGTGTTTCGTGTCCGGGTCATAACTTTTTTGTACATGATGGCATTTCATTACCAATAAAAACAAATTTATCACAGTTAACACTTGGGAGATTTTGTATATATATAACTAGTCCGTGCATAATGTTTTTGCAGCATAAGCATTATATTGAACTTTTCGCAATCGGACTGGAAAAAAACGTGTTTTGCAGTGCTGTTTGAGACGTTTTACTATAAAATAATGTTCCACCATGCTAGTATTATTTTATAACATTTCCAATAATATCGGGGTTTTATCGAGCATGAAGCAAGTATTACATTGATTTATCTTTAACGTTTTACATAAACACGAAACAAAAAATAATTACACTCTAAAAATGACATAATACATTGTTCGTTATATCTATTTATAGCAGATGAGCATGTCCGTCTAAATTAAAATATGTCTCTATCAAATGAAAAAAAAGGTGAACAAACGTATTGCTCCGTATGTAAATATACCCTTACAGGAAAGATCGTCTTAAACAAACACTTTCCCGAGGGAAAGAAACACGTAAGATACTAAAAAGCAAAGTTGTAGAACCAACGTTGAAAAAAAAGAACTAATACATGTACTTATACTCAATTCATTGGTATGTTTAGCTACACATAAATGGTGAATTAACTATGCAGTAAAAACATTTTAAAGGGGGATGAGTGAGGAATGAGTCCTTATTTAATTTCTTGACAGCGAAAATTCCTGTGTAAAAACAAAATTCCACATTGACAATCATTTTTAACGTTTCATTAACAGGAATCGTCTCAACAACGTCACTTGAGGAATGTTGTTTGTGCAAGATACAGCGACTATATCGCTAGTAATCACTGCATCGGCTGTGAACAATTGGGAAGGGAAACACGAAGTTTCAACTCCCGGTTATACAACAAACACACGCCCGACACCCGAAGAGCAAACACTGGATGCATTTATGTCAATGTTATAGATAGTAGCCTCTACATATTTTCAACAATAAAGTGACTTTATGTAAAAAAACGGTAACGCAGTCAGTCCATTTAAATGAGTATATATAGACAAACATTATGATTATTTAGCACAAGCTAGCTCTATTTATTTTAAAGGTATGCCCCACTCTCAATGTTATTTTCAATCAAGTATTTGGATTATTGGTGAAACTTTCTCAGAAATCAATGGATCTCACTTTGTAGTTCATGTGACGACTTGGAAGACTTGGAAAACATGGCCGATTAATTATAACCACAAACATATATATATATTTTTGTGAATGTTCGATCGTGAAGTTATGTGCACGTCTCTTAATTGGCGGTGGTGGATAAATCTTGCAAATACCACACCTGCTGTTAACAAAACAACTGTTTCACTTTGTGCATTTTTCGCAAATTGGCGTGGCGGATGGCCATCGGAGGCGTCCTGTGCGCGCTTTGTGCGAGTAGCTCGTAAGAGCTGTGACGTCCATGGGCTTGAGCTTTTGAATGGTGTGGTTAAATTGTGCACGTGTGTGATTTCGAGTAAAGACTTACTGTCTGGTGTGTATTAATAATAGTCCACTAGTTGCATGCCAACACATGTGCACGTTAAATGATACGTATAACGACGTGTCCCACAGAATTGATTAAGTATCGTATCAGTTCTTTATATATATGAAAAGGACGTCGAAACGTTTACGGACATCGCGAAATGTTTCAACTTAGCGGTGCCAATGAGGTCGTTCTATTTTGCGCATTGGGGACATACGATCATCAGAAGAATTATTATGTGCATGTATGTGTAGAAATCCCTGGCAAATAAAAACACGCGCTCCTAGTTTGTATTTGTGTTATTATTTAAAATGAAAGAAATTGTTACGTTCTTGTTGATATTGATGAGGAGGAGTTCATAGTATTTCGAGAATAGAGAAAAATAAATTTACTCATGACTATGAGTAAACAGCATACTTGTGCCATATTATATGATGCAGCAGAATTGAAGTTCAACTCTATCCGTGCTGATTATTAAAACTTAATTTCAGTTCTGAAGTATTTTTCCAAGATGTGCTCTATGAAGTTTGAATTCTCTTTGTACGTAGCGAACGGATTCTATTTTTTTTTGGCATTATACATTTTTTTTATTTTAAAAAAGGGCAGTGATGGCCAAAAAGTGCACTAGCAATAACAAAGAACTGACTGGACGTCTGAAATTTATCACTTCCTTATTGAAATTGAATAGATATCTTGTAGTATTTGAAGTAAAATGACAATATGAAACCCATGGATAAGAGATTACATCGAACGGAGTTGCATTTATATGTCATCATATGTTACTATGGAAAGCCTTGACTGTCTTTTACGTATAAAATGAACCTTGTTGTGTCCAAATAGAAATATATTTAGTCACTTTGTCAATCTATTAAGTCAATATGTCATTATATTGGGTGCAAGTGTCAATATAATATGTAAAACCACCCTTATATCGAGTCAGCGAACGAATATGTCATGTCGATGTGACCTTATATCATGTCAATACATGATTACATGAGGTGCATTTGTCAATATATTATGTCAAGCCACCCTTACATTGAGTCAATATGCAATGATATTGGGTGCATTTGTCAATATATTATGTCAAACCATCCTTATTTTAAGTCAATATGTCATTATATTGGGTGCTTTTATCAATATATTATGTGAAACCATCCTTATATTAAGTCAATCTGTCATTATATTAGGTGCTTTTATCAATATATTATGTGAAACCATCCTTATATTAAATCAATCTGTCATTATATTGGGGGCTTTTGTCAATATATTATGTGAAACCATCCTTATATTAAGTCAATCTGTCATTATATTGGGTGGTTTCGTCATGATATTGAGTGGATCAAATTGACCGTGTAATTGTGCCGGCAACGTATCGATGTTCATGAAATTATGGCGGCAACGTATCGGTGCACAGTGCGATATTACCCAGGTTGTCATTCATTTGGGAAAAGCATTTATTCACTAGCGTGCATTAGCTTGTTTGTTTTTCATTCGCTCGGTACTTTTTATTACAGGGACATTTAATTATATATATATCGCCCAATTCAATTTTAACAAAACAACAACAAGTCCGGTGTACAATGATGCAACCAATTTTATAATTTCATTGCATTATTTTATATAACATAGATTTCAACAACAAGCAACTCACGACTAACACTATAATGACAAAAATTAACATTTAATAATGCAAAGAATCACGTCATGATTACGATCTGCTTTATACACACTCAGCGTCAAGGCCCGTTCAATCATCGAGACATTTAACAGCATTTCCACCATTGAAAATATACCCAACAAACAGGTTTTATTTTTTTTAAACACATTTGAGCGTAAATTACAAGAAAAAAAGCCTGTTAAATGAGTTATAGAAATATTAGTTTTGCAAAAAAAGTAGCTGAACCGGACGTTGCAAGGAATACAATGGGCGGCTGGGCAGCTGTTCCTTCTGTAGTCGCCTAAGATGAAAGCAAAACGCGAATGAGAAACGTAATATTAAATATATTTTTAATGTGAAAATACATAAAATCAATGATAAAACGATAGAACGATCATTTAAGTGTGCAGAAAATATTTAATTCACAGTTGTCAAGTATACTTACAAGCATCTTTAAATTCACGTCTAGATCCACACTTCACGTTTTCAAAATGTTCACACTGCTTGGTCTCCACGTTGAAGAGTTCGGGGTACGGGCTATCGACCAGATGTTGCTCCAGAAACCGAAGTACGTCCTGGTAGCGAACGCTGCAGTTATAGTACGCCCGACATTCCGTGGGATGGACGATTATGCCGCAAAACATGTTGCATTGCTCTTCGATAGAAAGGGGGCCTGATAATTTGAAATATATATCACGTAAATTGGAAGTTTTAACATATAATAGGCACATCGATATATAAGTGGAAATAAAATTACATGTTTATTAAAGTTTGATTTTAGATCTTGTTTTGAATGTTTATTTTGCAAAATTGCAGAGAAGCGTTAACAGGTAGTGATTGTGATGGACAAACATTTTTTATATCAAGGCGACGTTTAATTCAATTGTTTATAGTATCATTTGAAGAATTTGAGTTACGGTCTTTCTCTTAAAGAATATCTAAACAAATTCTGCTGTTATATTGAAAAACGCGTAAGTTGTTTTTTCCTGTACAATACAGAAAATTATGTATGACCATTTATTTGGTTATTTTTTGGCATTTTTATGAATGCGTCGTGGCACTCAGAACCCAATTTTAGTTTTTTCTTGAATGCAACTTAAGTTTGACCGATCCTGGTACAATACGTAAACTGGGCAGTGGCAACAGGAGAAAAAAACAACCACAGATAATGAAACGTCAGCGTTTGTGACAGCTGTTATATCCTGAAATTGGTATTTTCTAGACACTTTTAAGGGAAAAATGCAACAAATAAGATTTGTCTAAATTTCCAAAATTTCGAACGGGGTTTTTGCATTCATAAGCAGGTGTTAATCATATAACGTCAAAGTAAATGGAAACCACGCACTGGTATTTCAATATTTAAGGCAACGTCAGCGCTGTAAAGTTCATAAATATGTGTTATTTAAACACTATTTTAGGGAGTTATGCATCAATAAGGTTTTTCAAAATAATTATATAACACACGTTTTTTGCATTTATATGCACGTTTGGGTCCTAAAACGTCAAAGTTGATGCAAAATAAGCGAGAAAACAAGTGCTGGTATTTCAACTTTTGAATGTAATTGAGTGAATATTTATAAAATATCTATTTTCGTTCATTGAATCATCAATAACGCGTTTGCTTCCTTATAAATATTGTAATAATGTAATTTTTCAATGGTTTTTGCACAGGTTTTAAACTGACTGATAAGTGGCGTCATATTTTATTATGACAATTAAGATGAGTAATAGTGTGTACCAATTAATTACCGTTAATTTGTATGAAAATTAATTATAACACCATTTAAAGTGGCTGTCCGGTTAGCTCAGTGGTCCGGTACATGCGCTTCTCACCTCTGCGACCTGGGTTTAATCCCCAATCCCGATGCATGTGCGTTTGGTAAGAAATTACCATAATGGACAGAATAGGTTTCCTCCGGACACTCCGGTTCCCCCCTCCCCCCCCCCACAGCATAAGACCACACCAAAATTAAATAACTTGCAGTAAAAACTAAATAGCTGGAAATTGCAGCTATAATTCAAAAATGAGTGCTAGGACACAACATTTTAAGTTAGATTCCTGGGTGGAACAAACACGGATCTTTCCAAAATTCCAGTTGTTAATACGACTCAAATGTTAGCTCGCAAAAGTGGTCGTTATTATATTATGCTCTTAAAAACTAAGTGCATACGAATGAGAATTTAAGATGTTGCATCAACTCATACACCATGTCGTATTTCCCAAATACAACTATTCTAAGCTGCTTAAAAGTATTAATAAACCTTACCACATCATTTGTAACGATCGGACCCGAATAGTACATATTGCTCACTTACGCAATAATACAGACTTACCTAGTTTTCATATACAGAACTGCTCAAGTCTGCAAACATATGTTTAAGTATGATAAAATAATGAATAGTTCATACTCAACCCTTAGTGGAACAAGTGAAATATTTCCATGGCACCTACACATAACAGAAATAAAAACTCACATAAACATTTTAATTCAAGACGCGTTTTTTATATTGTAAAAGGAAGATGAAATTTTGAGAGGAAAAGAGTGACAGGTTCACACATTGTATGCCCCCGTCATGATAAACGCGGAAAGGCATATTGCCCGTTACATGTGTTTAATTGCAGGTGAATGGTGAAATAAATGGTGAATTAATTATGCAGTAAAAACATTTTGTTAAGGGGATGAGTGAAAGAATGGGTCCGCATTTACTTTCTTGGCAGCAAACATTCCTGTGTAAAAACACAATTCCAGAATGGAAATCGTTTTAAAAGTTTCATTCACAAGAAACTTCTCAACAAAGTCACTGGAGGAATGTTGTTTGTGCAAGATACAGCAACAATATCACTAGTATTCAGAGCATTGTCTGTGAGCAATAGGGCAGGACAACAAGGAGTTTCAACTTCCGGTTATACAACAAACACACGCACGACACTCGGAGGACAAAGTTACCTCTACGTATGTTCAACAATAAAGTGACTTTCTAAAACAAGCGGTCACGTAGCAAGTCCATATGAATGAGTATATATAGACAAAACAAAATGATTTACCATTATGATTATCTAGCTCAAGCTCTTTTTTAAAAGGGTATGCCTCACTCTCAATGTTATTTTAATCAATCAAGTATTTGAATTTATGGTGAAATTTTCTCAGGAATCAATGGCTCTCACTCTGTAGTTCCTGTGACGATTTTGACGACTGTAAAACACATCCTTACCAAGTTACTCCCAGGACGGCTAGATTTTAGCCATCGGCTTATCAGCAGAACTAATTATTGTTAACTGTTCTGTGGTCATAAAGCACACTACCCTGCCAGGCTGACAACATCCTGCTTGGCGATAATAAATGAACCCAGGTGTTATATCTGGCCAAATGTGAATCTGCTGCAACATGTTTAAGAGAGTTATCGACCAGTGTAATTAGCAGTTGTGCAAAATATTAATAGCCAATACAACATTTATTTTGATTTTTTGGTTATGTATAAAACAGGTAAGCTTGAAATTTGTTAGTAAAATAATTTTATGTTCACCTTTTTCAGATTTTAAATTTGACATGTAACAAGCACCGAACATGTAATATGAAATAATTGAAATTAAAAGTAATAGAAGTTATATGAGTTTAAAAGATTTCAGATTGACAACCAAAATGACTTTTCATATTCCATCACTATCTTTGATGAGTTCAAAGCATTTCTAAAAAACAATAAGTGTGGAGATGAACCAGCAATTAAACGTGGCAACATTTTCAGTTGGTTGAAAGGAAAAGATCACAGTGTAAAAGGTGTTGAAGGAAAACCTTCATTTAAACTGGAGAGCATAGTGCAATACTGTATGTCATATCGCGACACATATGAAGTGTGTAGACAGGTTACGATGGAAATTAAGGGGATATTAGTTAAACAGTCAGAGGTCACCCCATTACATCTACAAAAGAGATATACAAACATATAGCTAATGCTGATTTTCTATCTAAAGTCCTTTTTTCGGAACTTAAAATTGAGGAAAGTTACATTACAACATTAAATTCATTTTACAAAAATGAGTTTACTGAAGAAAGCTGGAGGAAAATATATTTCTTTGAAAAGCATTTTATGCGAGAAGGAGATTTTAAAATTGAAAGTGATACATATAAGACAACAATTATGAAAAAAAAACTAAATTCTTATCCGAAATGCAACAGGCGCACCAACTTGCCGGGACGATAATGGAGCAGTCAAGAAATGAAATTTTGGAAATAACAAAGCGACGGGAACATGCTGAAATGGGTGAGCGAATATGTATCAGTGGAAAAAATACACACAGTCCTTCTATCATTGAGTCACAAGTGATGAATGCAATGCCTGACCAGTGCTTTTTGAATGCAATTGTATTGTCTGATTGTACCAGTCACTGTACGCATAATAAGTCATTACATGTTTATGCAGACATTTCAGACTTACTGATTAGTAACATAGTTACCCGGTTTGTATATTATGTGAACATTTGTTATGTGAATTACAAAGGTGAAGGTGGTATTTGGTGTAAAAATTTATGTTTTTTTTCATGAAATTTCCTTGCTAGAAAAGTTTGGGATACAATCATGACAGTACTAAATATACATGTATATAGCAGCTTATCATTCTATTATTATAAATTGACAAGAATAAATTTATGTGGCATACTATTTATGCTTTTTCAACTTGTTTATATGAACATTAGATGTACATTGAAAAAATAAGGAATATTCAATTGTTTCCTTCTGAATAATTTGATGATTGTGTGTAATGGAAAATATCTGCATTATAATTTTATATAACACAATTATAATTATGCTCTGAGATCATTACATACTCTTCGCATATATATGCTTTCCATAACATAGTTCAATTAACATTAATTAATATGTTGTTCAATTCAATAATAAACTATGTACAAGTTCTGATCTGTTCTTTATATTTTAATCCATCATTCAAATACAAACACGATGCTCTTTATTTAAATATGCTTTAGTTAATTACTACTAACTCTTTGATACCTATTAAAATGAATGCCATTGTATTTTTCTGCAATCAAATTATTCATTTAGTGTGTGAGCAACGTTTAACCCTCTGAATTCTCAGCAGTCTATACCTTTATTTTGTAATTAGATATGGCCAATAAATCCCCTCATGTTATCACTTCCAACAGTGTTCAGCATTTCACACCACTTTAATAATGACCCCTGAACAGTTAAATAGATTAGCCCTATTCTTGTTGAATCTATGGAGAAAGGAGTAACCGAGAAGGACTGAACATGGCCGATTTTTATAACCACAAATATATATATATTTTTTGTGAATGTTTGATCGTGAAGTCATGTGCAATTCTCTTAATTGGCGGTGGTGGATAAATCTTGCAAATACCACAGCTGCCGTAAACAAAAGTAATGCTTCATTTTGTGCATTTCTCGCACATTGGCGTGGTGGATGGGCATTGGAGGCGTCTGTGTGCGCTTTGGGTGAGTGGGTTGTATTGGCCATGGCGCCCATGCCCATGGGCTTGAGACTTTGAATGGTGTTGTTAAATTGTGCGTGTGAACAGTAGTGGCCCCAAGATGGATCCCTGAGGAACATCGCAAGTAACTTTACCACTAGAAGAGAAAGAACCAGATACATCAACAAGTTGTTGCCTGTCAGAAAGGTATGACTTAAACCATTTTAAAACATCAGGACTAAGACCCATGGCTTCTTATTTCATAAGAATAACTGAATAGTCTACTGTGTCAAAAGCTTTTTTAAAGATCCATTAAAATCATACCTACAAGGTGACCTTTATCCATATGAAACTTAATAAAGTCAGACAAATGAATAAGGCAGGTGTCTGTGGAGAAACACCTCTAAAACCAGATTGAAATTGATATAATAAATCCATTTCTTTAAGATAAGTACAAATTTGGCCATATACAACTCTTTCAAAAACCTTTGAAATAATACTTAAAATAGACACAGGCCGGTAATTACCTACTTCACTCTTATCATCCTTTTTAAAAAGAGGAACAACTCTAGCAGCCTTCCAATCATCTGGCACAGTACCTTGTATAAGTTACAAATTTTTAATATGTTGTTAAAGGAAAAGTAATTATAGTTGCACTATCTCTAACAAAACGAGATGAAATACCATCTTGGCCAGAATATTTTTTTTTGCCCTAGCCTATTCATATACTTTAAAATACTATTTTCTTACATCAATGCAAAATAATAACTACTAGGTGTAATGCCTTTTAATGAATAAAAATTAGATGCAAACTGCTTGCTAAATCTGTTAAATGTTGCAGGTAGTTTTGCAGTAGGATTAGATGCAACAGTACAATATAACATATTATTTTTTGTCAGACACCTTGAATTTATCAAAACAGATTCCATCACCTATTTTAAGACCAATGTTACACGAAGTTGATGAATTGCCCTTTTTAGAAGGTAATTAACGATTATAAACGATTACACGAATAACTATAAATTTACAACTGAATTTAAGAATACGTTATCGAGCTGTATGCATTATTCTCATATACCGGGTACAAAAACTAACGAAGACACATCTTCAAATATCCAGCATTCAGTCGATAAGGCTTATAATCGAACATGGGTACGATTTTATGTTTATCAAAAATTTAGTCAAACTTGATGGTGCGTGTTAAATATGGTCATTTTTGACGATGCTGCTTCAGCGAAGCTGCTCGTCTAAGTAAGCATACCATGAAAAAATTCTTCACAATAGCGACCTATGTAAAAGACCGAGCCGGTCCGATTGAGTCAGCTAAATTTTCTCAGTCGGCATACCTCGCTGATTGTCATTGATAAAGGCAAAGGCAGCTTGGTTCCCGTCCTCTTTCAAATTTATCGAGAGGTTCGGGACAGGAACCAAACACGAAACTGCCAGGTGGCACTGCAAACGCTGTGACGCTGAGAAAACCCCAAATGTAGTTATTTTTAGATTTGATCGAGATTTAACCCACCTCCCAGTTTCGCAGAATGGGTCATGTTCCCCATGGGTACTACTTCCCCGTACCCCCCAATTTTTTTTTCGTACCCACAACTTTTCGCACCCAATTTTTTGTCGAACTCATTTTTTTCGTACCCATATTTTTATTTGTACCCAAATTTATTTTCCTACCCAAATTTTTTTCGTACCCAATTTTAGTTTGTACCCAAATTTTTGTTCGTGCCCGAATTTTTTTCGTACTCAAACTTGTTTGGGCATAATTTTTTCGTTCCCAAAATTTCCGTACCCAAATTTTTTTCGTACCCAACATTTCGTACCCACATACACAATTGTGGTGATGTAAATAAACTTAAATTGATGATTTTATATCCATCCTCTTCAAAAGCATCGTCACACCAGAACTGTCAGTACTTTGATTATAGTCTTGCGGTCATTTTTTTAGAGGTGTGTCAAGCGATTAGATTGGTTATATGCATATTATAAAACTAATGATTGTGTAAGCATTATATCGGCAACTATCGTTCGATAACCAGCCTTAACGCTTGAGACAGCTCTGAAAAATCGCCCATTTATTATATATTAGATACATAAAAAGATGTGTGTTCTATGAAAACTGGGCTTAAAACATGTTCGTAAATTGTCATCCTTGATTATATTGTGCAGTCAGCACAGGCTAAACAGAGACGACACTTTGCGCTTGCATGGGCAGAAAAGCGTTGTCCCATATCAGCCTATGCGGACTGTCTAGTTTTCCAAACCTTACTAGCGATGTCCATTTGATGTCTTTTACTGAATTTAAAATTAAAAAAAATCATTTAAATCATTTGAATACTGTTACTATGACCACCAAAAGCTGTAAAAAATGAAGTAATATTCGTGTTTGACACAACTGAGACTAAAATCAAAGTATTTCACAAAAATGTTAGTAATTGAGTGAGCCTCTTTCACATGTCTTAATATTCCCACAATTGTTTTTTATTTCATTGTATTATTTTAACAACTCCACAAATTCTAACAGTTTTCTTAAAATTGTTATATTAGTTTTGAAAATTATATAGTCTAAAATC
Source organism: Dreissena polymorpha (assembly GCF_020536995.1). NCBI lineage: Eukaryota > Metazoa > Mollusca > Bivalvia > Myida > Dreissenidae > Dreissena > Dreissena polymorpha. The sequence goes on along the minus strand of NC_068359.1, from coordinate 37,439,534 downwards.
GCCTCTTTCACATTTCTCAATATAACCATGATTGTTT